>NW_027473904.1:0-123372 GCF_050947335.1 Megachile rotundata
CCATATTATGCTTATATGATCGATAGGACGACAATTACTATACTCATTACTCTTATTATTATCAATCTAACTCATATTATTAGCCATATTATGCTTATATGATCGATATAACGACAATTACTATACTTATTACACTCACTGTTATCAATCTAACTCATATTATTAGCCATATTATGCTTATATGATCGATAGGACGACAATTACTATACTCATTACTCTTATTATTATCAATCTAACTCATATTATTAGCCATATTATGCTTATATGATCGATAGGACCGACAATTACTATACTCATTACTCTTATTATTATCAATCTAACTCATATTATTAGCCATATTATGCTTATATGATCAATAGGACGACAATTACTACACTCATTACTCTTATTATTATCAATCTAACTCATATTATTAGCCATATTGTGCTTATATGTCGATAGAACGACAATTACTATACTTATTACTCTTATTATCATCAATCTAACTCATATTATTAGCCATATTATGCTTATATGATCGATAGGACGACAATTACTACAATCATTACTCTTATTATTATCAATCTAACTCATATTATTAGCCATATTATGCTTATATGATCGATAGGACGACAATTGCTATACTCATTACTCTTATTATTATCAATCTAACTCATATTATTAGCCATATTATGCTTATATGATCGATATGACGACAATTACTATACTCAATACTCGTATTATTATCAATCTAACTCATATTATTAGCCATATTATGCTTACATGATCGATAGGACGACAATTACTATACTCATTACTCTTATTATTATCAATCTAACTCATATTATTAGCCATATTATGCTTATATGATCGATAGAACGACAATTACTATACTTATTACTCCCATTATTATCAATCTAACACATATTATTATCCATATTGTGCTTATATGATCGATAGAACGACAATTACTATACTTATTACTCTTATTATTATCAATCTAACTCATATTATTAGCCATATTATGCTTATATGATCGATAGGACGACAATTACTATACTCATTACTCTTATTATTATCAATCTAACTCATATTATTAGCCATATTGTGCTTATATGATCGATAGAACGACAATTACTATACTTATTACTCTTATTATTATCAATCTAACTCATATTATTAGCCATATTATGCTTATATGATCGATAGGACGACAATTACTATACTCATTACTCTTATTATTATCAATCTAACTCATATTATTAGGCATATTATGCTTATATGATCGATATAACGACAATTACTATACTTATTACACTCACTGTTATCAATCCAACTCATATTACTAGCCATATTATGGTTATATGACCGATAGAACGACAATTACTATACTTATTACTCTTATTATTATCAATCTAACTCATATTATTAGCCATATTATGCTTATATGATCGATAGGACGACAATTACTACACTCATTACTCTTATTATTATCAATCTAACTCATATTATTAGCCATATTGTGCTTATATGATCGATAGAACGACAATTACTATACTTATTACTCTTATTATTATCAATCTAACTCATATTATTAGCCATATTATGCTTATATGATCGATAGGACGACAATAACTATACTCATTACTCTTATTATTATCAATCTAACTCATATTAATAGCCATATTATGCTTATATGATCGATAGGACGACAATTACTATACTCATTACTCTTATTATTATCAATCTAACTCATATTATTAGCCATATTATGCTTATATGATCGATATAACGACAATTACTATACTTATTACTCTCATTATTATCAATCTAACTCATACTATTAGCCATATTATGGTTATATGACCGATAGAACGACCAATTACTATGCTTATTACTCTTAGTATTATCAATCTAACTCATATTATTAGCCATATTATGCTTATATGATCGATAGGACGACAATTACTATACTCATTACTCTTATTATTATCAATCTAACTCATATCATTAGGCATATTATGCTTATATGATCGATATATCGACAATTACTATACTTATTACACTCACTGTTATCAGTCTAACTCATATTACTAGCCATATTATGGTTATATGACCGATAGAACGACAATTACTATACTTATTACTCTTATTATTAACAATCTCACTCATATTATTAGCCATATTATGCTTATATGATCGATAGGACGACAATTACTATACTCATTACTCTTATTATTATCAATCTAACTCATATTATTAGCCATATTATGCTTATATGATCGATATAACGACAATTACTATACTTATTACACTCACTGTTATCAATCTAACTCATATTATTAGCCATATTATGCTTATATGATCGATAGGACGACAATTACTATACTCATTACTCTTATTATTATCAATCTAACTCATATTATTAGCCATATTATGCTTATATGATCGATAGGACGACAATTACTATACTCATTACTCTTATTATTATCAATCTAACTCATATTATTAGCCATATTATGCTTATATGATCAATAGGACGACAATTACTACACTCATTACTCTTATTATTATCAATCTAACTCATATTATTAGCCATATTATGCTTGTATGATCGATAGGACGACAATTACTATACTCATTACTCTTATTATTATCAATCTAACTCATATTATTAGGCATATTATGCTTATATGATCGATAGGACGACAATAACTATACTCATTACTCTTATTATTATCAGTCTAACTCATATTATTAGCCATATTATGCTTATATGATCGATAGGACGACAATTACAATACTCATTACTCTTATTATTATCAATCTAACTCATATTATTAGCCATATTATGCTTATATGATCGATAGGACGACAATTACTATACTCATTACTCTTATTATTATCAATCTAACTCATATTATTAGCCATATTATGCTTATATGATCGATATCACGACAATTACTATACTCAATACTCGTATTATTAATCTATTAACTCATATTATTAGCCATATTATGGTTATATGACCGATAGAACGACAATTACTATACTCATTACTCTTATTATTATCAATCTAACTCATATTATTAGCCATATTATGCTTATATGATCGATAGGACGACAATTACTATACTCATTACTCTTATTATTATCAATCTAACTCATATTATTAGGCATATTATGCTTATATGATCGATATAACGACAATTACTATACTTATTACACTCACTGTTATCAATCCAACTCATATTACTAGCCATATTATGGTTATATGACCGATAGAACGACAATAACTATACTCATTACTCTTATTATTATCAGTCTAACTCATATTATTAGCCATATTATGCTTATATGATCGATAGGACGACAATTACAATACTCATTACTCTTATTATTATCAATCTAACTCATATTATTAGCCATATTATGCTTATATGATCGATAGGACGACAATTACTATACTCATTACTCTTATTATTATCAATCTAACTCATATTATTAGCCATATTATGCTTATATGATCGATATCACGACAATTACTATACTCAATACTCGTATTATTATCAATCTAACTCATATTATTAGCCATATTATGGTTATATGACCGATAGAACGACAATTACTATACTCATTACTCTTATTATTATCAATCTAACTCATATTATTAGCCATATTATGCTTATATGATCGATAGGACGACAATTACTATACTTATTACACTCACTGTTATCAATCTAACTCATATTATTAGCCATATTATGCTTATATGATCGATATCACGACAATTACTATACTCAATACTCGTATTATTATCAATCTAACTCATATTATTAGCCATATTATGGTTATATGACCGATAGAACGACAATTACTATACTCATTACTCTTATTATTATCAATCTAACTCATATTATTAGCCATATTATGCTTATATGATCGATATAACGACAATTACTATACTTATTACACTCACTGTTATCAATCTAACTCATATTATTAGCCATATTATGCTTATATGATCGATAGGACGACAATTACTATACTCATTACTCTTATTATTATCAATCTAACTCATATTATTAGCCATATTATGCTTATATGATCGATATGACGACAATTACTATACTCAATACTCGTATTATTATCAATCTAACTCATATTATTAGCCATATTATGCTTACATGATCGATAGGACGACAATTACTATACTCATTACTCTTATTATTATCAATCTAACTCATATTATTAGCCATATTATGCTTATATGATCGATAGAACGACAATTACTATACTTATTACTCCCATTATTATCAATCTAACTCATATTATTATCCATATTGTGCTTATATGATCGATAGAACGACAATTACTATACTTATTACTCTTATTATTATCAATCTAACTCATATTATTAGCCATATTATGCTTATATGATCGATAGGACGACAATTACTATACTCATTACTCTTATTATTATCAATCTAACTCATATTATTAGCCATATTGTGCTTATATGATCGATAGAACGACAATTACTATACTTATTACTCTTATTATTATCAATCTAACTCATATTATTAGCCATATTGTGCTTATATGATCGATAGAACGACAATTACTATACTTATTACTCTTATTATTATCAATCTAACTCATATTATTAGCCATATTATGCTTATATGATCGATAGGACGACAATTACTATACTCATTACTCTTATTATTATCAATCTAACTCATATTATTAGGCATATTATGCTTATATGATCGATATAACGACAATTACTATACTTATTACACTCACTGTTATCAATCCAACTCATATTACTAGCCATATTATGGTTATATGACCGATAGAACGACAATTACTATACTTATTACTCTTATTATTATCAATCTAACTCATATTATTAGCCATATTATGCTTATATGATCGATAGGACGACAATTACTATACTCATTACTCTTATTATTATCAATCTAACTCATATTATTAGCCATATTGTGCTTATATGATCGATAGAACGACAATTACTATACTTACTACTCTTATTATTATCAATCTAACTCATATTATTAGCCATATTATGCTTATATGATCGATAGGACGACAATTACTATACTCATTAATCTTATTATTATCAATCTAACTCATATTATTAGCCATATTGTGCTTATATGATCGATAGAACGACAATTACTATACTTATTACTCTTATTATTATCAATCTAACTCATATTATTAGCCATATTATGCTTATATGATCGATAGGACGACAATAACTATACTCATTACTCTTATTATTATCAATCTAACTCATATTAATAGCCATATTATGCTTATATGATCGATAGGACGACAATTACTATACTCATTACTCTTATTATTATCAAACTAACTCATATTATTAGCCATATTATGGTTATATGACCGATAGAACGACAATTACTATACTTATTATTCTTATTATTAACAATCTCACTCATATTATTAGCCATATTGTGCTTATATGATCGATAGAACGACAATTACTATACTTATTACTCTTATTATTATCAATCTAACTCATATTATTAGCCATATTGTGCTTATATGATCGATAGAACGACAATTACTATACTTATTACTCTTATTATTATCAATCTAACTCATATTATTAGCCATATTATGCTTATATGATCGATAGGACGACAATAACTATACTCATTACTCTTATTATTATCAATCTAACTCATATTAATAGCCATATTATGCTTATATGATCGATAGGACGACAATTACTATACTCATTACTCTTATTATTATCAATCTAACTCATATTATTAGCCATATTATGGTTATATGACCGATAGAACGACAATTACTATACTTATTATTCTTATTATTAACAATCTCACTCATATTATTAGCCATATTATGCTTATATGATCGATAGGACGACAATTACTATACTCATTACTCTTATTATTAAGAATCTAACTCATATTATTAGCCATATTGTGCTTATATGATCGATAGAACGACAATTACTATACTTATTACTCTTATTATTAGCAATCTAACTCATACTATTAGCCATATTATGGTTATATGACCGATAGAACGACAATTACTATGCTTATTACTCTTAGTATTATCAATCTAACTCATATTATTAGCCATATTATGCTTATATGATCGATAGGACGACAATTACTATACTCATTACTCTTATTATTATCAATCTAACTCATATTATTAGGCATATTATGCTTATATGATCGATATAACGACAATTACTATACTTATTACACTCACTGTTATCAATCTAACTCATATTACTAGCCATATTATGGTTATATGACCGATAGAACGACAATTACTATACTTATTACTCTTATTATTATCAATCTCACTCATATTATTAGCCATATTATGCTTATATGATCGATAGGACGACAATTACTATACTCATTACTCTTATTATTATCAATCTAACTCATATTATTAGCCATATTATGCTTATATGATCGATATAACGACAATTACTATACTTATTACACTCACTGTTATCAATCTAACTCATATTATTAGCCATATTATGCTTATATGATCGATAGGACGACAATTACTATACTCATTACTCTTATTATTATCAATCTAACTCATATTATTAGCCATATTATGCTTATATGATCGATAGGACGACAATTACTATACTCATTACTCTTATTATTATCAATCTAACTCATATTATTAGCCATATTATGCTTATATGATCAATAGGACGACAATTACTACACTCATTACTCTTATTATTATCAATCTAACTCATATTATTAGCCATATTGTGCTTATATGGTCGATAGAACGACAATTACTATACTTATTACTCTTATTATCATCAATCTAACTCATATTATTAGCCATATTATGCTTATATGATCGATAGGACGACAATTACTACAATCATTACTCTTATTATTATCAATCTAACTCATATTATTAGCCATATTATGCTTATATGATCGATAGGACGACAATTGCTATACTCATTACTCTTATTATTATCAATCTAACTCATATTATTAGCCATATTATGCTTATATGATCGATATGACGACAATTACTATACTCAATACTCGTATTATTATCAATCTAACTCATATTATTAGCCATATTATGCTTACATGATCGATAGGACGACAATTACTATACTCATTACTCTTATTATTATCAATCTAACTCATATTATTAGCCATATTATGCTTATATGATCGATAGAACGACAATTACTATACTTATTACTCCCATTATTATCAATCTAACTCATATTATTATCCATATTGTGCTTATATGATCGATAGAACGACAATTACTATACTTATTACTCTTATTATTATCAATCTAACTCATATTATTAGCCATATTATGCTTATATGATCGATAGGACGACAATTACTATACTCATTACTCTTATTATTATCAATCTAACTCATATTATTAGCCATATTGTGCTTATATGATCGATAGAACGACAATTACTATACTTATTACTCTTATTATTATCAATCTAACTCATATTATTAGCCATATTATGCTTATATGATCGATAGGACGACAATTACTATACTCATTACTCTTATTATTATCAATCTAACTCATATTATTAGGCATATTATGCTTATATGATCGATATAACGACAATTACTATACTTATTACACTCACTGTTATCAATCCAACTCATATTACTAGCCATATTATGGTTATATGACCGATAGAACGACAATTACTATACTTATTACTCTTATTATTATCAATCTAACTCATATTATTAGCCATATTATGCTTATATGATCGATAGGACGACAATTACTACACTCATTACTCTTATTATTATCAATCTAACTCATATTATTAGCCATATTGTGCTTATATGATCGATAGAACGACAATTACTATACTTATTACTCTTATTATTATCAATCTAACTCATATTATTAGCCATATTATGCTTATATGATCGATAGGACGACAATAACTATACTCATTACTCTTATTATTATCAATCTAACTCATATTAATAGCCATATTATGCTTATATGATCGATAGGACGACAATTACTATACTCATTACTCTTATTATTATCAATCTAACTCATATTATTAGCCATATTATGCTTATATGATCGATATAACGACAATTACTATACTTATTACTCTCATTATTATCAATCTAACTCATACTATTAGCCATATTATGGTTATATGACCGATAGAACGACAATTACTATGCTTATTACTCTTAGTATTATCAATCTAACTCATATTATTAGCCATATTATGCTTATATGATCGATAGGACGACAATTACTATACTCATTACTCTTATTATTATCAATCTAACTCATATCATTAGGCATATTATGCTTATATGATCGATATATCGACAATTACTATACTTATTACACTCACTGTTATCAGTCTAACTCATATTACTAGCCATATTATGGTTATATGACCGATAGAACGACAATTACTATACTTATTACTCTTATTATTAACAATCTCACTCATATTATTAGCCATATTATGCTTATATGATCGATAGGACGACAATTACTATACTCATTACTCTTATTATTATCAATCTAACTCATATTATTAGCCATATTATGCTTATATGATCGATATAACGACAATTACTATACTTATTACACTCACTGTTATCAATCTAACTCATATTATTAGCCATATTATGCTTATATGATCGATAGGACGACAATTACTATACTCATTACTCTTATTATTATCAATCTAACTCATATTATTAGCCATATTATGCTTATATGATCGATAGGACGACAATTACTATACTCATTACTCTTATTATTATCAATCTAACTCATATTATTAGCCATATTATGCTTATATGATCAATAGGACGACAATTACTACACTCATTACTCTTATTATTATCAATCTAACTCATATTATTAGCCATATTATGCTTGTATGATCGATAGGACGACAATTACTATACTCATTACTCTTATTATTATCAATCTAACTCATATTATTAGGCATATTATGCTTATATGATCGATAGGACGACAATAACTATACTCATTACTCTTATTATTATCAGTCTAACTCATATTATTAGCCATATTATGCTTATATGATCGATAGGACGACAATTACAATACTCATTACTCTTATTATTATCAATCTAACTCATATTATTAGCCATATTATGCTTATATGATCGATAGGACGACAATTACTATACTCATTACTCTTATTATTATCAATCTAACTCATATTATTAGCCATATTATGCTTATATGATCGATATCACGACAATTACTATACTCAATACTCGTATTATTATCAATCTAACTCATATTATTAGCCATATTATGGTTATATGACCGATAGAACGACAATTACTATACTCATTACTCTTATTATTATCAATCTAACTCATATTATTAGCCATATTATGCTTATATGATCGATAGGACGACAATTACTATACTCATTACTCTTATTATTATCAATCTAACTCATATTATTAGGCATATTATGCTTATATGATCGATATAACGACAATTACTATACTTATTACACTCACTGTTATCAATCCAACTCATATTACTAGCCATATTATGGTTATATGACCGATAGAACGACAATAACTATACTCATTACTCTTATTATTATCAGTCTAACTCATATTATTAGCCATATTATGCTTATATGATCGATAGGACGACAATTACAATACTCATTACTCTTATTATTATCAATCTAACTCATATTATTAGCCATATTATGCTTATATGATCGATAGGACGACAATTACTATACTCATTACTCTTATTATTATCAATCTAACTCATATTATTAGCCATATTATGCTTATATGATCGATATCACGACAATTACTATACTCAATACTCGTATTATTATCAATCTAACTCATATTATTAGCCATATTATGGTTATATGACCGATAGAACGACAATTACTATACTCATTACTCTTATTATTATCAATCTAACTCATATTATTAGCCATATTATGCTTATATGATCGATAGGACGACAATTACTATACTCATTACTCTTATTATTATCAATCTAACTCATATTATTAGGCATATTATGCTTATATGATCGATATAACGACAATTACTATACTTATTACACTCACTGTTATCAATCCAACTCATATTACTAGCCATATTATGGTTATATGACCGATAGAACGACAATTACTATACTTATTACTCTTATTATTATCAATCTAACTCATATTATTAGCCATATTATGCTTATATGATCGATAGGACGACAATTACTATACTCATTACTCTTATTATTATCAATCTAACTCATATTATTAGCCATATTGTGCTTATATGATCGATAGAACGACAATTACTATACTTATTACTCTTATTATTATCAATCTAACTCATATTATTAGCCATATTATGCTTATATGATCGATAGGACGACAATTACTATACTCATTAATCTTATTATTATCAATCTAACTCATATTATTAGCCATATTGTGCTTATATGATCGATAGAACGACAATTACTATACTTATTACTCTTATTATTATCAATCTAACTCATATTATTAGCCATATTATGCTTATATGATCGATAGGGCGACAATAACTATACTCATTACTCTTATTATTATCAATCTAACTCATATTAATAGCCATTTTATGCTTATATGATCGATAGGACGACAATTACTATACTCATTACTCTTATTATTATCAATCTAACTCATATTATTAGCCATATTATGCTTATATGATCGATATAACGACAATTACTATACTTATTACTCTCACTATTATCAATCTAACTCATACTATTAGCCATATTATGGTTATATGACCGATAGAACGACAAACTATGCTTATTACTCTTAGTATTATCAATCTAACTCATATTATTAGCCATATTATGCTTATATGATCGATAGGACGACAATTACTATACTCATTACTCTTATTATTATCAATCTAACTCATATTATTAGGCATATTATGCTTATATGATCGATATAACGACAATTACTATACTTATTACACTCACTGTTATCAATCTAACTCATATTACTAGCCATATTATGGTTATATGACCGATAGAACGACAATTACTATACTTATTACTCTTATTATTATCAATCTCACTCATATTATTAGCCATATTATGCTTATATGATCGATAGGACGACAATTACTATACTCATTACTCTTATTATTATCAATCTAACTCATATTATTAGCCATATTATGCTTATATGATCGATATAACGACAATTACTATACTTATTACACTCACTGTTATCAATCTAACTCATATTACTAGCCATATTATGGTTATATGATCGATAGGACGACAATTACTATACTCATTACTCTTATTATTATCAATCTAACTCATATTATTAGCCATATTATGCTTATATGATCGATAGGACGACAATTACTATACTCATTACTCTTATTATTATCAATCTAACTCATATTATTAGCCATATTATGCTTATATGATCGATAGGACGACAATTACTATACTCATTACTCTTATTATTATCAATCTAACTCATATTATTAGCCATATTATGCTTATATGATCAATAGGACGACAATTACTACACTCATTACTCTTATTATTATCAATCTAACTCATATTATTAGCCATATTGTGCTTATATGGTCGATAGAACGACAATTACTATACTTATTACTCTTATTATCATCAATCTAACTCATATTATTAGCCATATTATGCTTATATGATCGATAGGACGACAATTACTACAATCATTACTCTTATTATTATCAATCTAACTCATATTATTAGCCATATTATGCTTATATGATCGATAGGACGACAATTACTATACTCATTACTCTTATTATTATCAATCTAACTCATATTATTAGCCATATTATGCTTATATGATCGATAGGACGACAATTACTATACTCATTACTCTTATTATTATCAATCTAACTCATATTATTAGCCATATTATGCTTATATGATCAATAGGACGACAATTACTACACTCATTACTCTTATTATTATCAATCTAACTCATATTATTAGCCATATTGTGCTTATATGGTCGATAGAACGACAATTACTATACTTATTACTCTTATTATCATCAATCTAACTCATATTATTAGCCATATTATGCTTATATGATCGATAGGACGACAATTACTACAATCATTACTCTTATTATTATCAATCTAACTCATATTATTAGCCATATTATGCTTATATGATCGATAGGACGACAATTGCTATACTCATTACTCTTATTATTATCAATCTAACTCATATTATTAGCCATATTATGCTTATATGATCGATATGACGACAATTACTATACTCAATACTCGTATTATTATCAATCTAACTCATATTATTAGCCATATTATGCTTACATGATCGATAGGACGACAATTACTATACTCATTACTCTTATTATTATCAATCTAACTCATATTATTAGCCATATTATGCTTATATGATCGATAGAACGACAATTACTATACTTATTACTCCCATTATTATCAATCTAACTCATATTATTATCCATATTGTGCTTATATGATCGATAGAACGACAATTACTATACTTATTACTCTTATTATTATCAATCTAACTCATATTATTAGCCATATTATGCTTATATGATCGATAGGACGAGAATTACTATACTCATTACTCTTATTATTATCAATCTAACTCATATTATTAGCCATATTGTGCTTATATGATCGATAGAACGACAATTACTATACTTATTACTCTTATTATTATCAATCTAACTCATATTATTAGCCATATTATGCTTATATGATCGATAGGACGACAATTACTATACTCATTACTCTTATTATTATCAATCTAACTCATATTATTAGGCATATTATGCTTATATGATCGATATAACGACAATTACTATACTTATTACACTCACTGTTATCAATCTAACTCATATTACTAGCCATATTATGGTTATATGATCGATAGGACGACAATTACTATACTCATTACTCTTATTATTATCAATCTAACTCATATTATTAGCCATATTATGCTTATATGATCGATAGGACGACAATTACTATACTCATTACTCTTATTATTATCAATCTAACTCATATTATTAGGCATATTATGCTTATATGATCGATATAACGACAATTACTATACTCATTACTCTTATTATTATCAATCTAACTCATATTATTAGCCATATTATGCTTATATGATCAATAGGACGACAATTACTACACTCATTACTCTTATTATTATCAATCTAACTCATATTATTAGCCATATTGTGCTTATATGGTCGATAGAACGACAATTACTATACTTATTACTCTTATTATCATCAATCTAACTCATATTATTAGCCATATTATGCTTATATGATCGATAGGACGACAATTACTACAATCATTACTCTTATTATTATCAATCTAACTCATATTATTAGCCATATTATGCTTATATGATCGATAGGACGACAATTGCTATACTCATTACTCTTATTATTATCAATCTAACTCATATTATTAGCCATATTATGCTTATATGATCGATATGACGACAATTACTATACTCAATACTCGTATTATTATCAATCTAACTCATATTATTAGCCATATTATGCTTACATGATCGATAGGACGACAATTACTATACTCATTACTCTTATTATTATCAATCTAACTCATATTATTAGCCATATTATGCTTATATGATCGATAGAACGACAATTACTATACTTATTACTCCCATTATTATCAATCTAACTCATATTATTATCCATATTGTGCTTATATGATCGATAGAACGACAATTACTATACTTATTACTCTTATTATTATCAATCTAACTCATATTATTAGCCATATTATGCTTATATGATCGATAGGACGACAATTACTATACTCATTACTCTTATTATTATCAATCTAACTCATATTATTAGCCATATTGTGCTTATATGATCGATAGAACGACAATTACTATACTTATTACTCTTATTATTATCAATCTAACTCATATTATTAGCCATATTATGCTTATATGATCGATAGGACGACAATTACTATACTCATTACTCTTATTATTATCAATCTAACTCATATTATTAGGCATATTATGCTTATATGATCGATATAACGACAATTACTATACTTATTACACTCACTGTTATCAATCCAACTCATATTACTAGCCATATTATGGTTATATGACCGATAGAACGACAATTACTATACTTATTACTCTTATTATTATCAATCTAACTCATATTATTAGCCATATTATGCTTATATGATCGATAGGACGACAATTACTACACTCATTACTCTTATTATTATCAATCTAACTCATATTATTAGCCATATTGTGCTTATATGATCGATAGAACGACAATTACTATACTTATTACTCTTATTATTATCAATCTAACTCATATTATTAGCCATATTATGCTTATATGATCGATAGGACGACAATAACTATACTCATTACTCTTATTATTATCAATCTAACTCATATTAATAGCCATATTATGCTTATATGATCGATAGGACGACAATTACTATACTCATTACTCTTATTATTATCAATCTAACTCATATTATTAGCCATATTATGCTTATATGATCGATATAACGACAATTACTATACTTATTACTCTCATTATTATCAATCTAACTCATACTATTAGCCATATTATGGTTATATGACCGATAGAACGACAATTACTATGCTTATTACTCTTAGTATTATCAATCTAACTCATATTATTAGCCATATTATGCTTATATGATCGATAGGACGACAATTACTATACTCATTACTCTTATTATTATCAATCTAACTCATATTATTAGGCATATTATGCTTATATGATCGATATATCGACAATTACTATACTTATTACACTCACTGTTATCAGTCTAACTCATATTACTAGCCATATTATGGTTATATGACCGATAGAACGACAATTACTATACTTATTACTCTTATTATTAACAATCTCACTCATATTATTAGCCATATTATGCTTATATGATCGATAGGACGACAATTACTATACTCATTACTCTTATTATTATCAATCTAACTCATATTATTAGCCATATTATGCTTATATGATCGATATAACGACAATTACTATACTTATTACACTCACTGTTATCAATCTAACTCATATTATTAGCCATATTATGCTTATATGATCGATAGGACGACAATTACTATACTCATTACTCTTATTATTATCAATCTAACTCATATTATTAGCCATATTATGCTTATATGATCGATAGGACGACAATTACTATACTCATTACTCTTATTATTATCAATCTAACTCATATTATTAGCCATATTATGCTTATATGATCAATAGGACGACAATTACTACACTCATTACTCTTATTATTATCAATCTAACTCATATTATTAGCCATATTGTGCTTGTATGATCGATAGGACGACAATTACTATCCTCATTACTCTTATTATTATCAATCTAACTCATATTATTAGGCATATTATGCTTATATGATCGATAGGACGACAATAACTATACTCATTACTCTTATTATTATCAGTCTAACTCATATTATTAGCCATATTATGCTTATATGATCGATAGGACGACAATTACAATACTCATTACTCTTATTATTATCAATCTAACTCATATTATTAGCCATATTATGCTTATATGATCGATAGGACGACAATTACTATACTCATTACTCTTATTATTATCAATCTAACTCATATTATTAGCCATATTATGCTTATATGATCGATATCACGACAATTACTATACTCAATACTCGTATTATTATCAATCTAACTCATATTATTAGCCATATTATGGTTATATGACCGATAGAACGACAATTACTATACTCATTACTCTTATTATTATCAATCTAACTCATATTATTAGCCATATTATGCTTATATGATCGATAGGACGACAATTACTATACTCATTACTCTTATTATTATCAATCTAACTCATATTATTAGGCATATTATGCTTATATGATCGATAGGACGACAATTACTACACTCATTACTCTTATTATTATCAATCTAACTCATATTATTAGCCATATTGTGCTTATATGGTCGATAGAACGACAATTACTATACTTATTACTCTTATTATCATCAATCTAACTCATATTATTAGCCATATTATGCTTATATGATCGATAGGACGACAATTACTACAATCATTACTCTTATTATTATCAATCTAACTCATATTATTAGCCATATTATGCTTATATGATCGATAGGACGACAATTGCTATACTCATTACTCTTATTATTATCAATCTAACTCATATTATTAGCCATATTATGCTTATATGATCGATATGACGACAATTACTATACTCAATACTCGTATTATTATCAATCTAACTCATATTATTAGCCATATTATGCTTACATGATCGATAGGACGACAATTACTATACTCATTACTCTTATTATTATCAATCTAACTCATATTATTAGCCATATTATGCTTATATGATCGATAGAACGACAATTACTATACTTATTACTCCCATTATTATCAATCTAACTCATATTATTATCCATATTGTGCTTATATGATCGATAGAACGACAATTGAGAATACTTATTACTCTTATTATTATCAATCTAACTCATATTATTAGCCATATTATGCTTATATGATCGATAGGACGAGAATTACTATACTCATTACTCTTATTATTATCAATCTAACTCATATTATTAGCCATATTGTGCTTATATGATCGATAGAACGACAATTACTATACTTATTACTCTTATTATTATCAATCTAACTCATATTATTAGCCATATTATGCTTATATGATCGATAGGACGACAATTACTATACTCATTACTCTTATTATTATCAATCTAACTCATATTATTAGGCATATTATGCTTATATGATCGATATAACGACAATTACTATACTTATTACACTCACTGTTATCAATCTAACTCATATTACTAGCCATATTATGGTTATATGATCGATAGGACGACAATTACTATACTCATTACTCTTATTATTATCAATCTAACTCATATTATTAGCCATATTATGCTTATATGATCGATAGGACGACAATTACTATACTCATTACTCTTATTATTATCAATCTAACTCATATTATTAGGCATATTATGCTTATATGATCGATATAACGACAATTACTATACTCATTACTCTTATTATTATCAATCTAACTCATATTATTAGCCATATTATGCTTATATGATCAATAGGACGACAATTACTACACTCATTACTCTTATTATTATCAATCTAACTCATATTATTAGCCATATTGTGCTTATATGGTCGATAGAACGACAATTACTATACTTATTACTCTTATTATCATCAATCTAACTCATATTATTAGCCATATTATGCTTATATGATCGATAGGACGACAATTACTACAATCATTACTCTTATTATTATCAATCTAACTCATATTATTAGCCATATTATGCTTATATGATCGATAGGACGACAATTGCTATACTCATTACTCTTATTATTATCAATCTAACTCATATTATTAGCCATATTATGCTTATATGATCGATATGACGACAATTACTATACTCAATACTCGTATTATTATCAATCTAACTCATATTATTAGCCATATTATGCTTACATGATCGATAGGACGACAATTACTATACTCATTACTCTTATTATTATCAATCTAACTCATATTATTAGCCATATTATGCTTATATGATCGATAGAACGACAATTACTATACTTATTACTCCCATTATTATCAATCTAACTCATATTATTATCCATATTGTGCTTATATGATCGATAGAACGACAATTACTATACTTATTACTCTTATTATTATCAATCTAACTCATATTATTAGCCATATTATGCTTATATGATCGATAGGACGACAATTACTATACTCATTACTCTTATTATTATCAATCTAACTCATATTATTAGCCATATTGTGCTTATATGATCGATAGAACGACAATTACTATACTTATTACTCTTATTATTATCAATCTAACTCATATTATTAGCCATATTATGCTTATATGATCGATAGGACGACAATTACTATACTCATTACTCTTATTATTATCAATCTAACTCATATTATTAGGCATATTATGCTTATATGATCGATATAACGACAATTACTATACTTATTACACTCACTGTTATCAATCCAACTCATATTACTAGCCATATTATGGTTATATGACCGATAGAACGACAATTACTATACTTATTACTCTTATTATTATCAATCTAACTCATATTATTAGCCATATTATGCTTATATGATCGATAGGACGACAATTACTACACTCATTACTCTTATTATTATCAATCTAACTCATATTATTAGCCATATTGTGCTTATATGATCGATAGAACGACAATTACTATACTTATTACTCTTATTATTATCAATCTAACTCATATTATTAGCCATATTATGCTTATATGATCGATAGGACGACAATAACTATACTCATTACTCTTATTATTATCAATCTAACTCATATTAATAGCCATATTATGCTTATATGATCGATAGGACGACAATTACTATACTCATTACTCTTATTATTATCAATCTAACTCATATTATTAGCCATATTATGCTTATATGATCGATATAACGACAATTACTATACTTATTACTCTCATTATTATCAATCTAACTCATACTATTAGCCATATTATGGTTATATGACCGATAGAACGACAATTACTATGCTTATTACTCTTAGTATTATCAATCTAACTCATATTATTAGCCATATTATGCTTATATGATCGATAGGACGACAATTACTATACTCATTACTCTTATTATTATCAATCTAACTCATATTATTAGGCATATTATGCTTATATGATCGATATATCGACAATTACTATACTTATTACACTCACTGTTATCAGTCTAACTCATATTACTAGCCATATTATGGTTATATGACCGATAGAACGACAATTACTATACTTATTACTCTTATTATTAACAATCTCACTCATATTATTAGCCATATTATGCTTATATGATCGATAGGACGACAATTACTATACTCATTACTCTTATTATTATCAATCTAACTCATATTATTAGCCATATTATGCTTATATGATCGATATAACGACAATTACTATACTTATTACACTCACTGTTATCAATCTAACTCATATTATTAGCCATATTATGCTTATATGATCGATAGGACGACAATTACTATACTCATTACTCTTATTATTATCAATCTAACTCATATTATTAGCCATATTATGCTTATATGATCGATAGGACGACAATTACTATACTCATTACTCTTATTATTATCAATCTAACTCATATTATTAGCCATATTATGCTTATATGATCAATAGGACGACAATTACTACACTCATTACTCTTATTATTATCAATCTAACTCATATTATTAGCCATATTGTGCTTGTATGATCGATAGGACGACAATTACTATACTCATTACTCTTATTATTATCAATCTAACTCATATTATTAGGCATATTATGCTTATATGATCGATAGGACGACAATAACTATACTCATTACTCTTATTATTATCAGTCTAACTCATATTATTAGCCATATTATGCTTATATGATCGATAGGACGACAATTACAATACTCATTACTCTTATTATTATCAATCTAACTCATATTATTAGCCATATTATGCTTATATGATCGATAGGACGACAATTACTATACTCATTACTCTTATTATTATCAATCTAACTCATATTATTAGCCATATTATGCTTATATGATCGATATCACGACAATTACTATACTCAATACTCGTATTATTATCAATCTAACTCATATTATTAGCCATATTATGGTTATATGACCGATAGAACGACAATTACTATACTCATTACTCTTATTATTATCAATCTAACTCATATTATTAGCCATATTATGCTTATATGATCGATAGGACGACAATTACTATACTCATTACTCTTATTATTATCAATCTAACTCATATTATTAGGCATATTATGCTTATATGATCGATATAACGACAATTACTATACTTATTACACTCACTGTTATCAATCCAACTCATATTACTAGCCATATTATGGTTATATGACCGATAGAACGACAATTACTATACTTATTACTCTTATTATTATCAATCTAACTCATATTATTAGCCATATTATGCTTATATGATCGATAGGACGACAATTACTATACTCATTACTCTTATTATTATCAATCTAACTCATATTATTAGCCATATTGTGCTTATATGATCGATAGAACGACAATTACAATACTTATTACTCTTATTATTATCAATCTAACTCATATTATTAGCCATATTATGCTTATATGATCGATAGGACGACAATTACTATACTCATTAATCTTATTATTATCAATCTAACTCATATTATTAGCCATATTGTGCTTATATGATCGATAGAACGACAATTACTATACTTATTACTCTTATTATTATCAATCTAACTCATATTATTAGCCATATTATGCTTATATGATCGATAGGGCGACAATAACTATACTCATTACTCTTATTATTATCAATCTAACTCATATTAATAGCCATTTTATGCTTATATGATCGATAGGACGACAATTACTATACTCATTACTCTTATTATTATCAATCTAACTCATATTATTAGCCATATTATGCTTATATGATCGATATAACGACAATTACTATACTTATTACTCTCACTATTATCAATCTAACTCATACTATTAGCCATATTATGGTTATATGACCGATAGAACGACAAACTATGCTTATTACTCTTAGTATTATCAATCTAACTCATATTATTAGCCATATTATGCTTATATGATCGATAGGACGACAATTACTATACTCATTACTCTTATTATTATCAATCTAACTCATATTATTAGGCATATTATGCTTATATGATCGATATAACGACAATTACTATACTTATTACACTCACTGTTATCAATCTAACTCATATTATTAGCCATATTATGCTTATATGATCGATAGGACGACAATTACTATACTCATTACTCTTATTATTATCAATCTAACTCATATTATTAGCCATATTATGCTTATATGATCGATATGACGACAATTACTATACTCAATACTCGTATTATTATCAATCTAACTCATATTATTAGCCATATTATGCTTACATGATCGATAGGACGACAATTACTATACTCATTACTCTTATTATTATCAATCTAACTCATATTATTAGCCATATTATGCTTATATGATCGATAGAACGACAATTACTATACTTATTACTCCCATTATTATCAATCTAACTCATATTATTATCCATATTGTGCTTATATGATCGATAGAACGACAATTACTATACTTATTACTCTTATTATTATCAATCTAACTCATATTATTAGCCATATTATGCTTATATGATCGATAGGACGACAATTACTATACTCATTACTCTTATTATTATCAATCTAACTCATATTATTAGCCATATTGTGCTTATATGATCGATAGAACGACAATTACTATACTTATTACTCTTATTATTATCAATCTAACTCATATTATTAGCCATATTGTGCTTATATGATCGATAGAACGACAATTACTATACTTATTACTCTTATTATTATCAATCTAACTCATATTATTAGCCATATTATGCTTATATGATCGATAGGACGACAATTACTATACTCATTACTCTTATTATTATCAATCTAACTCATATTATTAGGCATATTATGCTTATATGATCGATATAACGACAATTACTATACTTATTACACTCACTGTTATCGATCCAACTCATATTACTAGCCATATTATGGTTATATGACCGATAGAACGACAATTACTATACTTATTACTCTTATTATTATCAATCTAACTCATATTATTAGCCATATTATGCTTATATGATCGATAGGACGACAATTACTATACTCATTACTCTTATTATTATCAATCTAACTCATATTATTAGCCATATTGTGCTTATATGATCGATAGAACGACAATTACTATACTTACTACTCTTATTATTATCAATCTAACTCATATTATTAGCCATATTATGCTTATATGATCGATAGGACGACAATTACTATACTCATTAATCTTATTATTATCAATCTAACTCATATTATTAGCCATATTGTGCTTATATGATCGATAGAACGACAATTACTATACTTATTACTCTTATTATTATCAATCTAACTCATATTATTAGCCATATTATGCTTATATGATCGATAGGACGACAATAACTATACTCATTACTCTTATTATTATCAATCTAACTCATATTAATAGCCATATTATGCTTATATGATCGATAGGACGACAATTACTATACTCATTACTCTTATTATTATCAATCTAACTCATATTATTAGCCATATTATGGTTATATGACCGATAGAACGACAATTACTATACTTATTATTCTTATTATTAACAATCTCACTCATATTATTAGCCATATTATGCTTATATGATCGATAGGACGACAATTACTATACTCATTACTCTTATTATTAACAATCTAACTCATATTATTAGCCATATTGTGCTTATATGATCGATAGAACGACAATTACTATACTTATTACTCTTATTATTAGCAATCTAACTCATACTATTAGCCATATTATGGTTATATGACCGATAGAACGACAATTACTATGCTTATTACTCTTAGTATTATCAATCTAACTCATATTATTAGCCATATTATGCTTATATGATCGATAGGACGACAATTACTATACTCATTACTCTTATTATTATCAATCTAACTCATATTATTAGCCATATTGTGCTTATATGATCGATAGAACGACAATTACTATACTTATTACTCTTATTATTATCAATCTAACTCATATTATTAGCCATATTGTGCTTATATGATCGATAGAACGACAATTACTATACTTATTACTCTTATTATTATCAATCTAACTCATATTATTAGCCATATTATGCTTATATGATCGATAGGGCGACAATAACTATACTCATTACTCTTATTATTATCAATCTAACTCATATTAATAGCCATTTTATGCTTATATGATCGATAGGACGACAATTACTATACTCATTACTCTTATTATTATCAATCTAACTCATATTATTAGCCATATTATGCTTATATGATCGACATAACGACAATTACTATACTTATTACTCTCATTATTATCAATCTAACTCATACTATTAGCCATATTATGGTTATATGACCGATAGAACGACAATTACTATGCTTATTACTCTTAGTATTATCAATCTAACTCATATTATTAGCCATATTATGCTTATATGATCGATAGGACGACAATTACTATACTCATTACTCTTATTATTATCAATCTAACTCATATTATTAGGCATATTATGCTTATATGATCGATATAACGACAATTACTATACTTATTACACTCACTGTTATCAATCTAACTCATATTACTAGCCATATTATGGTTATATGACCGATAGAACGACAATTACTATACTTTGTGACGGATCGGTGGGGGGAAAGCCCGAAGGGGGTTCCCTGGAGTGGGGGCAGTTAGGGAAAACGGCCCTCCACGCACCGATGCTCACAAATTTGACGCCCCACGTTGGGCGCCAAATTTGTGACGGATCGGTGGGGGGAAAGCCCGAAGGGGGTTCCCTGGAGTGGGGGCAGTTAGGGAAAACGGCCCTCCACGCACCGATGCTCACACCCACGGACGATTTCTTTAATGGGGCGCCAGTGCTAATGCACTCGTCCGGAGTAATCGCCCTTCCGGCTGCTCTGTCGGGAGCGGGAATCAGAGGGGGTCAGAAAAAAAAACTAGTAAAAGACCCGCGAGTTCGTATCCAATAGAAAGTGCTTTTATTCGGGCCTCCAAGTAGGCCACGTAAGCAAAACAGAAAAAATGAATTCGCGTGGGCCCCACGCGTTACAAGCAACGGTCGAGGAAAAGGGGTCGACTCGCCAGTTGCGAGGGAGGCTTTCGCGGCGCGGGGGCTCACGGTACGCGCGAGTACAAAGATCGGAAAATACAAAGAGAACGCTGTGGTATTCGCCCGCGAAGGAACACGCCCTCTTAGGGGTCGTGGACAGCAAGGGGACGTTGGTCCTAAATACCAAAATACAGCGAAACGAAAAAGAACTAAAGTAGAGGGGACAGTGTCGTGTAGACTGTCCGCGGCCTCTAGGGTCCTCGTCACTGGGGCCAGGGGTCCTATCGCCCTCGCCCACGCGCAAATGAATAACAATAAACAGGGTACGGAGATGACTCCTACCTTTTTGCGCTGGTGGACTCCACAAAAAAAATTCCACACAGGGGCGGCGGCGACACACACTCCACGCAGGCACACACAAAAAGAGAGAAGAATAGCACTAAAAAAAAACGGAACGCACCACTATTAACACAAAAAAAAAAAGAGACGGAAAACACGACCAGGCAAACAAAAAGAAAGAACGATCCGAATTTTAGCGGGAGGGCTTTTCGAAAATCGGCCTCTACACGCGGCGGCTCGCTGGCTTCTCCCGATCTTCTCCCCCGGTTCACGGTCTTCCCCCACCCCGAGGATTTCGGCGTCGAGGATGGGCCATTCCACGGTGGGGTTTGGTGGCCAGGTCCTGGGGCCCTCTCGAGGTGGCAGTTGGGGGTGGCTTGTCCCCAGGCCTGGCGTTTCCCGGTGGTCGGCTGCCGGTCGCCCCCGCGGAGGATGACGGGGTGGCGCCGCGACCGGACAGCCGGTGCTCCTTCGGTGGACCCATCCCGCGCCTCCGTCGCTCAGGGAGAGGTTCCTCCGCGACCGGGGACGATGACGGCTCCTTCGGTGCTGGTTGGAGGCAGCCAAAAAAAAAGGGGGGAAAAGGGTGGCGTCCGAAATAAATAGAAAAGAAAAAATAAAAAAAAACACACGAAAAAGAAAAGAAAAACACACACACACGCTCACTCATACTTGCCCCAGCGGCGAGGTGGTCCGCTTGGGCGGAGGAGTGGGGCTGGCAATTCGGGAGGATCATCGTAACGAGGCATAACCCAAAAAAAAAGGAGGCAATCAACCCAATGAAAATATGCCTCGTTACAACTTATTACTCTTATTATTATCAATCTCACTCATATTATTAGCCATATTATGCTTATATGATCGATAGGACGACAATTACTATACTCATTACTCTTATTATTATCAATCTAACTCATATTATTAGCCATATTATGCTTATATGATCGATATAACGACAATTACTATACTTATTACACTCACTGTTATCAATCTAACTCATATTATTAGCCATATTATGCTTATATGATCGATAGGACGACAATTACTATACTCATTACTCTTATTATTATCAATCTAACTCATATTATTAGCCATATTATGCTTATATGATCGATATGACGACAATTACTATACTCAATACTCGTATTATTATCAATCTAACTCATATTATTAGCCATATTATGCTTACATGATCGATAGGACGACAATTACTATACTCATTACTCTTATTATTATCAATCTAACTCATATTATTAGCCATATTATGCTTATATGATCGATAGAACGACAATTACTATACTTATTACTCCCATTATTATCAATCTAACTCATATTATTATCCATATTGTGCTTATATGATCGATAGAACGACAATTACTATACTTATTACTCTTATTATTATCAATCTAACTCATATTATTAGCCATATTATGCTTATATGATCGATAGGACGACAATTACTATACTCATTACTCTTATTATTATCAATCTAACTCATATTATTAGCCATATTGTGCTTATATGATCGATAGAACGACAATTACTATACTTATTACTCTTATTATTATCAATCTAACTCATATTATTAGCCATATTGTGCTTATATGATCGATAGAACGACAATTACTATACTTATTGCTCTTATTATTATCAATCTAACTCATATTATTAGCCATATTATGCTTATATGATCGATAGGACGACAATTACTATACTCATTACTCTTATTATTATCAATCTAACTCATATTATTAGGCATATTATGCTTATATGATCGATATAACGACAATTACTATACTTATTACACTCACTGTTATCAATCCAACTCATATTACTAGCCATATTATGGTTATATGACCGATAGAACGACAATTACTATACTTATTACTCTTATTATTATCAATCTAACTCATATTATTAGCCATATTATGCTTATATGATCGATAGGACGACAATTACTATACTCATTACTCTTATTATTATCAATCTAACTCATATTATTAGCCATATTGTGCTTATATGATCGATAGAACGACAATTACTATACTTATTACTCTTATTATTATCAATCTAACTCATATTATTAGCCATATTATGCTTATATGATCGATAGGACGACAATTACTATACTCATTAATCTTATTATTATCAATCTAACTCATATTATTAGCCATATTGTGCTTATATGATCGATAGAACGACAATTACTATACTTATTACTCTTATTATTATCAATCTAACTCATATTATTAGCCATATTATGCTTATATGATCGATAGGACGACAATAACTATACTCATTACTCTTATTATTATCAATCTAACTCATATTAATAGCCATATTATGCTTATATGATCGATAGGACGACAATTACTATACTCATTACTCTTATTATTATCAATCTAACTCATATTATTAGCCATATTATGGTTATATGACCGATAGAACGACAATTACTATACTTATTATTCTTATTATTAACAATTTCACTCATATTATTAGCCATATTATGCTTATATGATCGATAGGACGACAATTACTATACTCATTACTCTTATTATTAACAATCTAACTCATATTATTAGCCATATTGTGCTTATATGATCGATAGAACGACAATTACTATACTTATTACTCTTATTATTAGCAATCTAACTCATACTATTAGCCATATTATGGTTATATGACCGATAGAACGACAATTACTATGCTTATTACTCTTAGTATTATCAATCTAACTCATATTATTAGCCATATTATGCTTATATGATCGATAGGACGACAATTACTATACTCATTACTCTTATTATTATCAATCTAACTCATATTATTAGGCATATTATGCTTATATGATCGATATAACGACAATTACTATACTTATTACACTCACTGTTATCAATCTAACTCATATTACTAGCCATATTATGGTTATATGACCGATAGAACGACAATTACTATACTTATTACTCTTATTATTATCAATCTCACTCATATTATTAGCCATATTATGCTTATATGATCGATAGGACGACAATTACTATACTCATTACTCTTATTATTATCAATCTAACTCATATTATTAGCCATATTATGCTTATATGATCGATATAACGACAATTACTATACTTATTACACTCACTGTTATCAATCTAACTCATATTATTAGCCATATTATGCTTATATGATCGATAGGACGACAATTACTATACTCATTACTCTTATTATTATCAATCTAACTCATATTATTAGCCATATTATGCTTATATGATCGATAGGACGACAATTACTATACTCATTACTCTTATTATTATCAATCTAACTCATATTATTAGCCATATTATGCTTATATGATCAATAGGACGACAATTACTACACTCATTACTCTTATTATTATCAATCTAACTCATATTATTAGCCATATTGTGCTTATATGGTCGATAGAACGACAATTACTATACTTATTACTCTTATTATCATCAATCTAACTCATATTATTAGCCATATTATGCTTATATGATCGATAGGACGACAATTACTACAATCATTACTCTTATTATTATCAATCTAACTCATATTATTAGCCATATTATGCTTATATGATCGATAGGACGACAATTGCTATACTCATTACTCTTATTATTATCAATCTAACTCATATTATTAGCCATATTATGCTTATATGATCGATAGAACGACAATTACTATACTTATTACTCCCATTATTATCAATCTAACTCATATTATTATCCATATTGTGCTTATATGATCGATAGAACGACAATTACTATACTTATTACTCTTATTATTATCAATCTAACTCATATTATTAGCCATATTATGCTTATATGATCGATAGGACGACAATTACTATACTTATTACTCTTATTATTATCAATCTAACTCATATTATTAGCCGTATTGTGCTTATATGATCGATAGAACGACAATTACTATACTTATTACTCTTATTATTATCAATCTAACTCATATTATTAGCCATATTATGCTTATATGATCGATAGGACGACAATAACTATACTCATTACTCTTATTATTATCAATCTAACTCATATTAATAGCCATATTATGCTTATATGATCGATAGGACGACAATTACTATACTCATTACTCTTATTATTATCAATCTAACTCATATTATTAGCCATATTATGCTTATATGATCGATATAACGACAATTACTATACTTATTACTCTCATTATTATCAATCTAACTCATACTATTAGCCATATTATGGTTATATGACCGATAGAACGACAATTACTATGCTTATTACTCTTAGTATTATCAATCTAACTCATATTATTAGCCATATTATGCTTATATGATCGATAGGACGACAATTACTATACTCATTACTCTTATTATTATCAATCTAACTCATATCATTAGGCATATTATGCTTATATGATCGATATATCGACAATTACTATACTTATTACACTCACTGTTATCAGTCTAACTCATATTACTAGCCATATTATGGTTATATGACCGATAGAACGACAATTACTATACTTATTACTCTTATTATTAACAATCTCACTCATATTATTAGCCATATTATGCTTATATGATCGATAGGACGACAATTACTATACTCATTACTCTTATTATTATCAATCTAACTCATATTATTAGCCATATTATGCTTATATGATCGATATAACGACAATTACTATACTTATTACACTCACTGTTATCAATCTAACTCATATTATTAGCCATATTATGCTTATATGATCGATAGGACGACAATTACTATACTCATTACTCTTATTATTATCAATCTAACTCATATTATTAGCCATATTATGCTTATATGATCGATAGGACGACAATTACTATACTCATTACTCTTATTATTATCAATCTAACTCATATTATTAGCCATATTATGCTTATATGATCAATAGGACGACAATTACTACACTCATTACTCTTATTATTATCAATCTAACTCATATTATTAGCCATATTATGCTTGTATGATCGATAGGACGACAATTACTATACTCATTACTCTTATTATTATCAATCTAACTCATATTATTAGGCATATTATGCTTATATGATCGATAGGACGACAATAACTATACTCATTACTCTTATTATTATCAGTCTAACTCATATTATTAGCCATATTATGCTTATATGATCGATAGGACGACAATTACAATACTCATTACTCTTATTATTATCAATCTAACTCATATTATTAGCCATATTATGCTTATATGATCGATAGGACGACAATTACTATACTCATTACTCTTATTATTATCAATCTAACTCATATTATTAGCCATATTATGCTTATATGATCGATATCACGACAATTACTATACTCAATACTCGTATTATTATCAATCTAACTCATATTATTAGCCATATTATGGTTATATGACCGATAGAACGACAATTACTATACTCATTACTCTTATTATTATCAATCTAACTCATATTATTAGCCATATTATGCTTATATGATCGATAGGACGACAATTACTATACTCATTACTCTTATTATTATCAATCTAACTCATATTATTAGGCATATTATGCTTATATGATCGATATAACGACAATTACTATACTTATTACACTCACTGTTATCAATCCAACTCATATTACTAGCCATATTATGGTTATATGACCGATAGAACGACAATAACTATACTCATTACTCTTATTATTATCAGTCTAACTCATATTATTAGCCATATTATGCTTATATGATCGATAGGACGACAATTACAATACTCATTACTCTTATTATTATCAATCTAACTCATATTATTAGCCATATTATGCTTATATGATCGATAGGACGACAATTACTATACTCATTACTCTTATTATTATCAATCTAACTCATATTATTAGCCATATTATGCTTATATGATCGATATCACGACAATTACTATACTCAATACTCGTATTATTATCAATCTAACTCATATTATTAGCCATATTATGGTTATATGACCGATAGAACGACAATTACTATACTCATTACTCTTATTATTATCAATCTAACTCATATTATTAGCCATATTATGCTTATATGATCGATAGGACGACAATTACTATACTCATTACTCTTATTATTATCAATCTAACTCATATTATTAGGCATATTATGCTTATATGATCGATATAACGACAATTACTATACTTATTACACTCACTGTTATCAATCCAACTCATATTACTAGCCATATTATGGTTATATGACCGATAGAACGACAATTACTATACTTATTACTCTTATTATTATCAATCTAACTCATATTATTAGCCATATTATGCTTATATGATCGATAGGACGACAATTACTATACTCATTACTCTTATTATTATCAATCTAACTCATATTATTAGCCATATTGTGCTTATATGATCGATAGAACGACAATTACTATACTTATTACTCTTATTATTATCAATCTAACTCATATTATTAGCCATATTATGCTTATATGATCGATAGGACGACAATTACTATACTCATTAATCTTATTATTATCAATCTAACTCATATTATTAGCCATATTGTGCTTATATGATCGATAGAACGACAATTACTATACTTATTACTCTTATTATTATCAATCTAACTCATATTATTAGCCATATTATGCTTATATGATCGATAGGGCGACAATAACTATACTCATTACTCTTATTATTATCAATCTAACTCATATTAATAGCCATTTTATGCTTATATGATCGATAGGACGACAATTACTATACTCATTACTCTTATTATTATCAATCTAACTCATATTATTAGCCATATTATGCTTATATGATCGATATAACGACAATTACTATACTTATTACTCTCACTATTATCAATCTAACTCATACTATTAGCCATATTATGGTTATATGACCGATAGAACGACAAACTATGCTTATTACTCTTAGTATTATCAATCTAACTCATATTATTAGCCATATTATGCTTATATGATCGATAGGACGACAATTACTATACTCATTACTCTTATTATTATCAATCTAACTCATATTATTAGGCATATTATGCTTATATGATCGATATAACGACAATTACTATACTTATTACACTCACTGTTATCAATCTAACTCATATTACTAGCCATATTATGGTTATATGACCGATAGAACGACAATTACTATACTTATTACTCTTATTATTATCAATCTCACTCATATTATTAGCCATATTATGCTTATATGATCGATAGGACGACAATTACTATACTCATTACTCTTATTATTATCAATCTAACTCATATTATTAGCCATATTATGCTTATATGATCGATATAACGACAATTACTATACTTATTACACTCACTGTTATCAATCTAACTCATATTACTAGCCATATTATGGTTATATGATCGATAGGACGACAATTACTATACTCATTACTCTTATTATTATCAATCTAACTCATATTATTAGCCATATTATGCTTATATGATCGATAGGACGACAATTACTATACTCATTACTCTTATTATTATCAATCTAACTCATATTATTAGCCATATTATGCTTATATGATCGATAGGACGACAATTACTATACTCATTACTCTTATTATTATCAATCTAACTCATATTATTAGCCATATTATGCTTATATGATCAATAGGACGACAATTACTACACTCATTACTCTTATTATTATCAATCTAACTCATATTATTAGCCATATTGTGCTTATATGGTCGATAGAACGACAATTACTATACTTATTACTCTTATTATCATCAATCTAACTCATATTATTAGCCATATTATGCTTATATGATCGATAGGACGACAATTACTACAATCATTACTCTTATTATTATCAATCTAACTCATATTATTAGCCATATTATGCTTATATGATCGATAGGACGACAATTGCTATACTCATTACTCTTATTATTATCAATCTAACTCATATTATTAGCCATATTATGCTTATATGATCGATATGACGACAATTACTATACTCAATACTCGTATTATTATCAATCTAACTCATATTATTAGCCATATTATGCTTACATGATCGATAGGACGACAATTACTATACTCATTACTCTTATTATTATCAATCTAACTCATATTATTAGCCATATTATGCTTATATGATCGATAGAACGACAATTACTATACTTATTACTCCCATTATTATCAATCTAACTCATATTATTATCCATATTGTGCTTATATGATCGATAGAACGACAATTACTATACTTATTACTCTTATTATTATCAATCTAACTCATATTATTAGCCATATTATGCTTATATGATCGATAGGACGACAATTACTATACTCATTACTCTTATTATTATCAATCTAACTCATATTATTAGCCATATTGTGCTTATATGATCGATAGAACGACAATTACTATACTTATTACTCTTATTATTATCAATCTAACTCATATTATTAGCCATATTATGCTTATATGATCGATAGGACGACAATTACTATACTCATTACTCTTATTATTATCAATCTAACTCATATTATTAGGCATATTATGCTTATATGATCGATATAACGACAATTACTATACTTATTACACTCACTGTTATCAATCCAACTCATATTACTAGCCATATTATGGTTATATGACCGATAGAACGACAATTACTATACTTATTACTCTTATTATTATCAATCTAACTCATATTATTAGCCATATTATGCTTATATGATCGATAGGACGACAATTACTACACTCATTACTCTTATTATTATCAATCTAACTCATATTATTAGCCATATTGTGCTTATATGATCGATAGAACGACAATTACTATACTTATTACTCTTATTATTATCAATCTAACTCATATTATTAGCCATATTATGCTTATATGATCGATAGGACGACAATAACTATACTCATTACTCTTATTATTATCAATCTAACTCATATTAATAGCCATATTATGCTTATATGATCGATAGGACGACAATTACTATACTCATTACTCTTATTATTATCAATCTAACTCATATTATTAGCCATATTATGCTTATATGATCGATATAACGACAATTACTATACTTATTACTCTCATTATTATCAATCTAACTCATACTATTAGCCATATTATGGTTATATGACCGATAGAACGACAATTACTATGCTTATTACTCTTAGTATTATCAATCTAACTCATATTATTAGCCATATTATGCTTATATGATCGATAGGACGACAATTACTATACTCATTACTCTTATTATTATCAATCTAACTCATATTATTAGGCATATTATGCTTATATGATCGATATATCGACAATTACTATACTTATTACACTCACTGTTATCAGTCTAACTCATATTACTAGCCATATTATGGTTATATGACCGATAGAACGACAATTACTATACTTATTACTCTTATTATTAACAATCTCACTCATATTATTAGCCATATTATGCTTATATGATCGATAGGACGACAATTACTATACTCATTACTCTTATTATTATCAATCTAACTCATATTATTAGCCATATTATGCTTATATGATCGATATAACGACAATTACTATACTTATTACACTCACTGTTATCAATCTAACTCATATTATTAGCCATATTATGCTTATATGATCGATAGGACGACAATTACTATACTCATTACTCTTATTATTATCAATCTAACTCATATTATTAGCCATATTATGCTTATATGATCGATAGGACGACAATTACTATACTCATTACTCTTATTATTATCAATCTAACTCATATTATTAGCCATATTATGCTTATATGATCAATAGGACGACAATTACTACACTCATTACTCTTATTATTATCAATCTAACTCATATTATTAGCCATATTGTGCTTGTATGATCGATAGGACGACAATTACTATACTCATTACTCTTATTATTATCAATCTAACTCATATTATTAGGCATATTATGCTTATATGATCGATAGGACGACAATAACTATACTCATTACTCTTATTATTATCAGTCTAACTCATATTATTAGCCATATTATGCTTATATGATCGATAGGACGACAATTACAATACTCATTACTCTTATTATTATCAATCTAACTCATATTATTAGCCATATTATGCTTATATGATCGATAGGACGACAATTACTATACTCATTACTCTTATTATTATCAATCTAACTCATATTATTAGCCATATTATGCTTATATGATCGATATCACGACAATTACTATACTCAATACTCGTATTATTATCAATCTAACTCATATTATTAGCCATATTATGGTTATATGACCGATAGAACGACAATTACTATACTCATTACTCTTATTATTATCAATCTAACTCATATTATTAGCCATATTATGCTTATATGATCGATAGGACGACAATTACTATACTCATTACTCTTATTATTATCAATCTAACTCATATTATTAGGCATATTATGCTTATATGATCGATATAACGACAATTACTATACTTATTACACTCACTGTTATCAATCCAACTCATATTACTAGCCATATTATGGTTATATGACCGATAGAACGACAATTACTATACTTATTACTCTTATTATTATCAATCTAACTCATATTATTAGCCATATTATGCTTATATGATCGATAGGACGACAATTACTATACTCATTACTCTTATTATTATCAATCTAACTCATATTATTAGCCATATTGTGCTTATATGATCGATAGAACGACAATTACTATACTTATTACTCTTATTATTATCAATCTAACTCATATTATTAGCCATATTATGCTTATATGATCGATAGGACGACAATTACTATACTCATTAATCTTATTATTATCAATCTAACTCATATTATTAGCCATATTGTGCTTATATGATCGATAGAACGACAATTACTATACTTATTACTCTTATTATTATCAATCTAACTCATATTATTAGCCATATTATGCTTATATGATCGATAGGGCGACAATAACTATACTCATTACTCTTATTATTATCAATCTAACTCATATTAATAGCCATTTTATGCTTATATGATCGATAGGACGACAATTACTATACTCATTACTCTTATTATTATCAATCTAACTCATATTATTAGCCATATTATGCTTATATGATCGATATAACGACAATTACTATACTTATTACTCTCACTATTATCAATCTAACTCATACTATTAGCCATATTATGGTTATATGACCGATAGAACGACAAACTATGCTTATTACTCTTAGTATTATCAATCTAACTCATATTATTAGCCATATTATGCTTATATGATCGATAGGACGACAATTACTATACTCATTACTCTTATTATTATCAATCTAACTCATATTATTAGGCATATTATGCTTATATGATCGATATAACGACAATTACTATACTTATTACACTCACTGTTATCAATCTAACTCATATTACTAGCCATATTATGGTTATATGACCGATAGAACGACAATTACTATACTTATTACTCTTATTATTATCAATCTCACTCATATTATTAGCCATATTATGCTTATATGATCGATAGGACGACAATTACTATACTCATTACTCTTATTATTATCAATCTAACTCATATTATTAGCCATATTATGCTTATATGATCGATATAACGACAATTACTATACTTATTACACTCACTGTTATCAATCTAACTCATATTACTAGCCATATTATGGTTATATGATCGATAGGACGACAATTACTATACTCATTACTCTTATTATTATCAATCTAACTCATATTATTAGCCATATTATGCTTATATGATCGATAGGACGACAATTACTATACTCATTACTCTTATTATTATCAATCTAACTCATATTATTAGCCATATTATGCTTATATGATCGATAGGACGACAATTACTATACTCATTACTCTTATTATTATCAATCTAACTCATATTATTAGCCATATTATGCTTATATGATCAATAGGACGACAATTACTACACTCATTACTCTTATTATTATCAATCTAACTCATATTATTAGCCATATTGTGCTTATATGGTCGATAGAACGACAATTACTATACTTATTACTCTTATTATCATCAATCTAACTCATATTATTAGCCATATTATGCTTATATGATCGATAGGACGACAATTACTACAATCATTACTCTTATTATTATCAATCTAACTCATATTATTAGCCATATTATGCTTATATGATCGATAGGACGACAATTGCTATACTCATTACTCTTATTATTATCAATCTAACTCATATTATTAGCCATATTATGCTTATATGATCGATATGACGACAATTACTATACTCAATACTCGTATTATTATCAATCTAACTCATATTATTAGCCATATTATGCTTACATGATCGATAGGACGACAATTACTATACTCATTACTCTTATTATTATCAATCTAACTCATATTATTAGCCATATTATGCTTATATGATCGATAGAACGACAATTACTATACTTATTACTCCCATTATTATCAATCTAACTCATATTATTATCCATATTGTGCTTATATGATCGATAGAACGACAATTACTATACTTATTACTCTTATTATTATCAATCTAACTCATATTATTAGCCATATTATGCTTATATGATCGATAGGACGACAATTACTATACTCATTACTCTTATTATTATCAATCTAACTCATATTATTAGCCATATTGTGCTTATATGATCGATAGAACGACAATTACTATACTTATTACTCTTATTATTATCAATCTAACTCATATTATTAGCCATATTATGCTTATATGATCGATAGGACGACAATTACTATACTCATTACTCTTATTATTATCAATCTAACTCATATTATTAGGCATATTATGCTTATATGATCGATATAACGACAATTACTATACTTATTACACTCACTGTTATCAATCCAACTCATATTACTAGCCATATTATGGTTATATGACCGATAGAACGACAATTACTATACTTATTACTCTTATTATTATCAATCTAACTCATATTATTAGCCATATTATGCTTATATGATCGATAGGACGACAATTACTACACTCATTACTCTTATTATTATCAATCTAACTCATATTATTAGCCATATTGTGCTTATATGATCGATATAACGACAATTACTATACTTATTACACTCACTGTTATCAATCCAACTCATATTACTAGCCATATTATGGTTATATGACCGATAGAACGACAATTACTATACTTATTACTCTTATTATTATCAATCTAACTCATATTATTAGCCATATTATGCTTATATGATCGATAGGACGACAATTACTATACTCATTACTCTTATTATTATCAATCTAACTCATATTATTAGCCATATTGTGCTTATATGATCGATAGAACGACAATTACTATACTTATTACTCTTATTATTATCAATCTAACTCATATTATTAGCCATATTATGCTTATATGATCGATAGGACGACAATTACTATACTCATTAATCTTATTATTATCAATCTAACTCATATTATTAGCCATATTGTGCTTATATGATCGATAGAACGACAATTACTATACTTATTACTCTTATTATTATCAATCTAACTCATATTATTAGCCATATTATGCTTATATGATCGATAGGGCGACAATAACTATACTCATTACTCTTATTATTATCAATCTAACTCATATTAATAGCCATTTTATGCTTATATGATCGATAGGACGACAATTACTATACTCATTACTCTTATTATTATCAATCTAACTCATATTATTAGCCATATTATGCTTATATGATCGATATAACGACAATTACTATACTTATTACTCTCACTATTATCAATCTAACTCATACTATTAGCCATATTATGGTTATATGACCGATAGAACGACAAACTATGCTTATTACTCTTAGTATTATCAATCTAACTCATATTATTAGCCATATTATGCTTATATGATCGATAGGACGACAATTACTATACTCATTACTCTTATTATTATCAATCTAACTCATATTATTAGGCATATTATGCTTATATGATCGATATAACGACAATTACTATACTTATTACACTCACTGTTATCAATCTAACTCATATTACTAGCCATATTATGGTTATATGACCGATAGAACGACAATTACTATACTTATTACTCTTATTATTATCAATCTCACTCATATTATTAGCCATATTATGCTTATATGATCGATAGGACGACAATTACTATACTCATTACTCTTATTATTATCAATCTAACTCATATTATTAGCCATATTATGCTTATATGATCGATATAACGACAATTACTATACTTATTACACTCACTGTTATCAATCTAACTCATATTACTAGCCATATTATGGTTATATGATCGATAGGACGACAATTACTATACTCATTACTCTTATTATTATCAATCTAACTCATATTATTAGCCATATTATGCTTATATGATCGATAGGACGACAATTGCTATACTCATTACTCTTATTATTATCAATCTAACTCATATTATTAGCCATATTATGCTTATATGATCGATAGGACGACAATTACTATACTCATTACTCTTATTATTATCAATCTAACTCATATTATTAGCCATATTATGCTTATATGATCAATAGGACGACAATTACTACACTCATTACTCTTATTATTATCAATCTAACTCATATTATTAGCCATATTGTGCTTATATGGTCGATAGAACGACAATTACTATACTTATTACTCTTATTATCATCAATCTAACTCATATTATTAGGCATATTATGCTTATATGATCGATATAACGACAATTACTATACTTATTACACTCACTGTTATCAATCCAACTCATATTACTAGCCATATTATGGTTATATGACCGATAGAACGACAATTACTATACTTATTACTCTTATTATTATCAATCTAACTCATATTATTAGCCATATTATGCTTATATGATCGATAGGACGACAATTACTACACTCATTACTCTTATTATTATCAATCTAACTCATATTATTAGCCATATTGTGCTTATATGATCGATAGAACGACAATTACTATACTTATTACTCTTATTATTATCAATCTAACTCATATTATTAGCCATATTATGCTTATATGATCGATAGAACGACAATTACTATACTTATTACTCTTATTATTATCAATCTAACTCATATTATTAGCCATATTATGCTTATATGATCGATAGGGCGACAATAACTATACTCATTACTCTTATTATTATCAATCTAACTCATATTAATAGCCATTTTTAACCGACTTCGAAAAAGGAGGAGGTTACTCAATTCGACCAGTATATTTTTTTTTTTTTTTTTTTTTTTTTTTTTTTTGCTATGTATGTTCGCCGATTACGCCTAACTGGGTGGACCGATCGGAATGAAACCTTTTGCATATGGAAGGTGCTGACTCCCCATTGGTACCATTATCAAAAAATTTTTCATTTTTTAATTGCAAAGTGTTGTTATTGCAAAAAAACCGGCAACATTTTTCTTTTTTCTATGTATGTTCGCGCATTGCGCCTAGCTGGATGGACCGATCGGAATGAAACCTTTTGCATATGGTAGGTGCTGACTCCCTATTGGTACTATTATCAAAGAATTTTTCATTTTTTAATTGCAAAGTGTTGTTATTGCAAAACAACCGGCAACTTTTTTCTTTTTCTATATATGTTCACCGATTACGCCTAACTGGGTTGACCGATCGGAACGAAGCCTTTTGCATCTGATGGGTTCAGACTCCCCATTGGTACCATAATAAAAAAATTTTTCATTTTTTAATTGCAAAGTGTTGTTATTGCAGAAAAACCGGCAACTTTTAAAATAAACTTTTCTCGATTTTAGTGCGCTTTCAATATCTTATCGCGGACATGATTCTGTACAATTTTGTTCATATACAAATTTCGCGGAAATGTTTAGTTTTCGAGATATTAGCGAAAAAAATTGTTATTAACTTTTGAAATCAACTTCGAACGATTTTAATGTCCTTTTAATATGTTGTCAGGGGCATGGTTCTGAACAATTTTGTTCATATACAAATTTCGCCGAAATGTTTAGTTTTCGAGATATTAGCAAGAATTGTTGTTAACTTTTGAAATCAACTTCGAACGATTTTAATGTCCTTTGAATATGTTTTTAGGGGCGTGGTTCTGGACAACTTTTTCCTCTTGCAAAATTGACGGAAAGCTTTTGTTTTCGAGATATTACAGAAATTGTTGTTAACTTTTGAAGCCAACTTCGAACGATTTTTATGTCCTTCTAATACGTTATTAGTAGCATGATTCTAAACGAGTTTTTCCTTATGCATAATTGACGGAAAACTTTAGTTTTCGTGATATTAGCGAATAACTATTATTATTATGATTAGTGGAACGCCCCGTGCTATGCACGGGAAAGACAAGAAAGTGCAATTACAATGCACTGTACCAAAACACTAACTAAGCTTTGCCGCTTTGACACACAACTTATGCAGCAAGATGAGTTCACGTTGACGTTGGTGTATTATTCCCATTGCTTGGTACAGTCTGCCTACCGTTCTAACAAACATTTTTTTTATTTTTTAGTTGCAAGGATTATTTTTTCTATGCATGTTCGGCGGTTTTTCCTAGGTAGGTGGTCCGATCGGAACAAAGCCTTTCGCATCTTGTGGAGTCAAACTCCCCATTGATACGATTATTAAAAATTTTTTCATTTTTTAGTTGCAAAGGATTATTGTTGCAAAAAAAGTTGAAAAACGAATATCCATGTTGTCTTTTACTTAATTATGTTCATGGCATTTACGCAGACAAAAAAAAAGCCCGGAAGAACTGCCTCACAGTATCCTATACAATTCTTCCCATTCCACTAAAAAGCGTGAAATAAAATAATTTTCAGAAAAAAAATACACCGACTTCGAAATGCACTAAAAAGTATAAAATAATTTCTATTTCCTAATGAAGTAATTTCTATTTCTTTGAATCATACAATTACGTCACAGATATGAATTAAACCTATTTACTCGTTAGGCAGTATATTAAATACATTTCAACTTTTTCGGAGGCGGCGCAAAATTAAAAATACCTCAGTAAACGTTGCTGCCAATAACCAGTTGATTGTGGTATGGCGTATTGGAAATTAATAAATCCCGAGAAAGAATACGAACCATTATAGATATATCTGGTAATATACGTAAATGTAATGACTGCATCTCCATTTGATCAACGTTTCTGATATAAATGAAATTGAATCGACTTCGTTCGCGTGTAGAAGCCATGGATCTAAGAACCTATAAACGGAGCCCACGACGCGGGAATTACCAAATTTGCGACAGATGGGCTCTAGCTTTATAGTATATGCGGCGATCAAGTCTTTCCGTCGCATACTCTATGAATATAGCCCTTTGCGGACTACCGCCGCATATATGCGTTCTACGTAAATCATCAAATTGGCCGAAGAACTCATATATGCGTTTGGCGAAAACAGTTGATTGAGCCGAGAAACGCGTACATGTGTTCATGCACGTAAATCTGTGCATGTACATATAATATGTCCAGAATTTGACTTGGAATGCTATGAACGAAAACCGCGTTTAGGCAGAAATATACGCCGGCAATTTTTAATGACTATCGCGGCAGGAGCTCGGCCCCACGGTTCACTTCGAACCGTCCCGTCCGCAAAGGGCTAGATAGACCATAGTTACATTTTATACGCATTAACACCTACTTCGCGGCGTGCTGTCGAGTTATATGTATAGAAAAAAAAATGGCTATACAAGCTTTGCCTATGTTCGGCTGTCCAAAGGTTGACATGCTCAAAAAAATCTTTTAATTTTGCGCCGCCTCCGAAAAGATTGAAATGTATTTAATATACTGCCTAACGAGTAAATAGGTTTAATTCATATCTGTGACGTAATTGTATGATTCAAAGAAATAGAAATTACTTCATTAGGAAATAGAAATTATTTTATACTTTTTAGTGCATTTCGAAGTCGGTGTATTTTTTTTCTGAAAATTATTTTATATGCTTATATGATCGATAGGACGACAATTACTATACTCATTACTCTTATTATTATCAATCTAACTCATATTATTAGCCATATTATGCTTATATGATCGATATAACGACAATTACTATACTTATTACTCTCACTATTATCAATCTAACTCATACTATTAGCCATATTATGGTTATATGACCGATAGAACGACAAACTATGCTTATTACTCTTAGTATTATCAATCTAACTCATATTATTAGCCATATTATGCTTATATGATCGATAGGACGACAATTACTATACTCATTACTCTTATTATTATCAATCTAACTCATATTATTAGGCATATTATGCTTATATGATCGATATAACGACAATTACTATACTTATTACACTCACTGTTATCAATCTAACTCATATTACTAGCCATATTATGGTTATATGACCGATAGAACGACAATTACTATACTTATTACTCTTATTATTATCAATCTCACTCATATTATTAGCCATATTATGCTTATATGATCGATAGGACGACAATTACTATACTCATTACTCTTATTATTATCAATCTAACTCATATTATTAGCCATATTATGCTTATATGATCGATATAACGACAATTACTATACTTATTACACTCACTGTTATCAATCTAACTCATATTACTAGCCATATTATGGTTATATGACCGATAGAACGACAATTACTATACTTATTACTCTTATTATTATCAATCTAACTCATATTATTAGCCATATTATGCTTGTATGATCGATAGGACGACAATTACTATACTCATTACTCTTATTATTATCAATCTAACTCATATTATTAGGCATATTATGCTTATATGATCGATAGGACGACAATAACTATACTCATTACTCTTATTATTATCAGTCTAACTCATATTATTAGCCATATTATGCTTATATGATCGATAGGACGACAATTACAATACTCATTACTCTTATTATTATCAATCTAACTCATATTATTAGCCATATTATGCTTATATGATCGATAGGACGACAATTACTATACTCATTACTCTTATTATTATCAATCTAACTCATATTATTAGCCATATTATGCTTATATGATCGATATCACGACAATTACTATACTCAATACTCGTATTATTATCAATCTAACTCATATTATTAGCCATATTATGGTTATATGACCGATAGAACGACAATTACTATACTCATTACTCTTATTATTATCAATCTAACTCATATTATTAGCCATATTATGCTTATATGATCGATAGGACGACAATTACTATACTCATTACTCTTATTATTATCAATCTAACTCATATTATTAGGCATGTTATGCTTATATGATCGATATAACGACAATTACTATACTTATTACACTCACTGTTATCAATCCAACTCATATTACTAGCCATATTATGGTTATATGACCGATAGAACGACAATTACTATACTTATTACTCTTATTATTATCAATCTAACTCATATTATTAGCCATATTATGCTTATATGATCGATAGGACGACAATTACTATACTCATTACTCTTATTATTATCAATCTAACTCATATTATTAGCCATATTGTGCTTATATGATCGATAGAACGACAATTACTATACTTATTACTCTTATTATTATCAATCTAACTCATATTATTAGCCATATTATGCTTATATGATCGATAGGACGACAATTACTATACTCATTAATCTTATTATTATCAATCTAACTCATATTATTAGCCATATTGTGCTTATATGATCGATAGAACGACAATTACTATACTTATTACTCTTATTATTATCAATCTAACTCATATTATTAGCCATATTATGCTTATATGATCGATAGGGCGACAATAACTATACTCATTACTCTTATTATTATGAATCTAACTCATATTAATAGCCATTTTATGCTTATATGATCGATAGGACGACAATTACTATACTCATTACTCTTATTATTATCAATCTAACTCATATTATTAGCCATATTATGCTTATATGATCGATATAACGACAATTACTATACTTATTACTCTCACTATTATCAATCTAACTCATACTATTAGCCATATTATGGTTATATGACCGATAGAACGACAATTACTATGCTTATTACTCTTAGTATTATCAATCTAACTCATATTATTAGCCATATTATGCTTATATGATCGATAGGACGACAATTACTATACTCATTACTCTTATTATTATCAATCTAACTCATATTATTAGGCATATTATGCTTATATGATCGATATATCGACAATTACTATACTTATTACACTCACTGTTATCAGTCTAACTCATATTACTAGCCATATTATGGTTATATGACCGATAGAACGACAATTACTATACTTATTACTCTTATTATTAACAATCTCACTCATATTATTAGCCATATTATGCTTATATGATCGATAGGACGACAATTACTATACTCATTACTCTTATTATTATCAATCTAACTCATATTATTAGCCATATTATGCTTATATGATCGATATAACGACAATTACTATACTTATTACACTCACTGTTATCAATCTAACTCATATTATTAGCCATATTATGCTTATATGATCGATAGGACGACAATTACTATACTCATTACTCTTATTATTATCAATCTAACTCATATTATTAGCCATATTATGCTTATATGATCGATAGGACGACAATTACTATACTCATTACTCTTATTATTATCAATCTAACTCATATTATTAGCCATATTATGCTTATATGATCAATAGGACGACAATTACTACACTCATTACTCTTATTATTATCAATCTAACTCATATTATTAGCCATATTGTGCTTGTATGATCGATAGGACGACAATTACTATACTCATTACTCTTATTATTATCAATCTAACTCATATTATTAGGCATATTATGCTTATATGATCGATAGGACGACAATAACTATACTCATTACTCTTATTATTATCAGTCTAACTCATATTATTAGCCATATTATGCTTATATGATCGATAGGACGACAATTACAATACTCATTACTCTTATTATTATCAATCTAACTCATATTATTAGCCATATTATGCTTATATGATCGATAGGACGACAATTACTATACTCATTACTCTTATTATTATCAATCTAACTCATATTATTAGCCATATTATGCTTATATGATCGATATCACGACAATTACTATACTCAATACTCGTATTATTATCAATCTAACTCATATTATTAGCCATATTATGGTTATATGACCGATAGAACGACAATTACTATACTCATTACTCTTATTATTATCAATCTAACTCATATTATTAGCCATATTATGCTTATATGATCGATAGGACGACAATTACTATACTCATTACTCTTATTATTATCAATCTAACTCATATTATTAGGCATATTATGCTTATATGATCGATATAACGACAATTACTATACTTATTACACTCACTGTTATCAATCCAACTCATATTACTAGCCATATTATGGTTATATGACCGATAGAACGACAATTACTATACTTATTACTCTTATTATTATCAATCTAACTCATATTATTAGCCATATTATGCTTATATGATCGATAGGACGACAATTACTATACTCATTACTCTTATTATTATCAATCTAACTCATATTATTAGCCATATTGTGCTTATATGATCGATAGAACGACAATTACTATACTTATTACTCTTATTATTATCAATCTAACTCATATTATTAGCCATATTATGCTTATATGATCGATAGGACGACAATTACTATACTCATTAATCTTATTATTATCAATCTAACTCATATTATTAGCCATATTGTGCTTATATGATCGATAGAACGACAATTACTATACTTATTACTCTTATTATTATCAATCTAACTCATATTATTAGCCATATTATGCTTATATGATCGATAGGGCGACAATAACTATACTCATTACTCTTATTATTATCAATCTAACTCATATTAATAGCCATTTTATGCTTATATGATCGATAGGACGACAATTACTATACTCATTACTCTTATTATTATCAATCTAACTCATATTATTAGCCATATTATGCTTATATGATCGATATAACGACAATTACTATACTTATTACTCTCACTATTATCAATCTAACTCATACTATTAGCCATATTATGGTTATATGACCGATAGAACGACAAACTATGCTTATTACTCTTAGTATTATCAATCTAACTCATATTATTAGCCATATTATGCTTATATGATCGATAGGACGACAATTACTATACTCATTACTCTTATTATTATCAATCTAACTCATATTATTAGGCATATTATGCTTATATGATCGATATAACCACAATTACTATACTTATTACACTCACTGTTATCAATCTAACTCATATTACTAGCCATATTATGGTTATATGACCGATAGAACGACAATTACTATACTTATTACTCTTATTATTATCAATCTCACTCATATTATTAGCCATATTATGCTTATATGATCGATAGGACGACAATTACTATACTCATTACTCTTATTATTATCAATCTAACTCATATTATTAGCCATATTATGCTTATATGATCGATATAACGACAATTACTATACTTATTACACTCACTGTTATCAATCTAACTCATATTACTAGCCATATTATGGTTATATGATCGATAGGACGACAATTACTATACTCATTACTCTTATTATTATCAATCTAACTCATATTATTAGCCATATTATGCTTATATGATCGATAGGACGACAATTACTATACTCATTACTCTTATTATTATCAATCTAACTCATATTATTAGCCATATTATGCTTATATGATCGATAGGACGACAATTACTATACTCATTACTCTTATTATTATCAATCTAACTCATATTATTAGCCATATTATGCTTATATGATCAATAGGACGACAATTACTACACTCATTACTCTTATTATTATCAATCTAACTCATATTATTAGCCATATTGTGCTTATATGGTCGATAGAACGACAATTACTATACTTATTACTCTTATTATCATCAATCTAACTCATATTATTAGCCATATTATGCTTATATGATCGATAGGACGACAATTACTACAATCATTACTCTTATTATTATCAATCTAACTCATATTATTAGCCATATTATGCTTATATGATCGATAGGACGACAATTGCTATACTCATTACTCTTATTATTATCAATCTAACTCATATTATTAGCCATATTATGCTTATATGATCGATATGACGACAATTACTATACTCAATACTCGTATTATTATCAATCTAACTCATATTATTAGCCATATTATGCTTACATGATCGATAGGACGACAATTACTATACTCATTACTCTTATTATTATCAATCTAACTCATATTATTAGCCATATTATGCTTATATGATCGATAGAACGACAATTACTATACTTATTACTCCCATTATTATCAATCTAACTCATATTATTATCCATATTGTGCTTATATGATCGATAGAACGACAATTACTATACTTATTACTCTTATTATTATCAATCTAACTCATATTATTAGCCATATTATGCTTATATGATCGATAGGACGACAATTACTACACTCATTACTCTTATTATTATCAATCTAACTCATATTATTAGCCATATTGTGCTTATATGATCGATAGAACGACAATTACTATACTTATTACTCTTATTATTATCAATCTAACTCATATTATTAGCCATATTATGCTTATATGATCGATAGGACGACAATAACTATACTCATTACTCTTATTATTATCAATCTAACTCATATTAATAGCCATATTATGCTTATATGATCGATAGGACGACAATTACTATACTCATTACTCTTATTATTATCAATCTAACTCATATTATTAGCCATATTATGCTTATATGATCGATATAACGACAATTACTATACTTATTACTCTCATTATTATCAATCTAACTCATACTATTAGCCATATTATGGTTATATGACCGATAGAACGACAATTACTATGCTTATTACTCTTAGTATTATCAATCTAACTCATATTATTAGCCATATTATGCTTATATGATCGATAGGACGACAATTACTATACTCATTACTCTTATTATTATCAATCTAACTCATATTATTAGGCATATTATGCTTATATGATCGATATATCGACAATTACTATACTTATTACACTCACTGTTATCAGTCTAACTCATATTACTAGCCATATTATGGTTATATGACCGATAGAACGACAATTACTATACTTATTACTCTTATTATTAACAATCTCACTCATATTATTAGCCATATTATGCTTATATGATCGATAGGACGACAATTACTATACTCATTACTCTTATTATTATCAATCTAACTCATATTATTAGCCATATTATGCTTATATGATCGATATAACGACAATTACTATACTTATTACACTCACTGTTATCAATCTAACTCATATTATTAGCCATATTATGCTTATATGATCGATAGGACGACAATTACTATACTCATTACTCTTATTATTATCAATCTAACTCATATTATTAGCCATATTATGCTTATATGATCGATAGGACGACAATTACTATACTCATTACTCTTATTATTATCAATCTAACTCATATTATTAGCCATATTATGCTTATATGATCGATATCACGACAATTACTATACTCAATACTCGTATTATTATCAATCTAACTCATATTATTAGCCATATTATGGTTATATGACCGATAGAACGACAATTACTATACTCATTACTCTTATTATTATCAATCTAACTCATATTATTAGCCATATTATGCTTATATGATCGATAGGACGACAATTACTATACTCATTACTCTTATTATTATCAATCTAACTCATATTATTAGGCATATTATGCTTATATGATCGATATAACGACAATTACTATACTTATTACACTCACTGTTATCAATCCAACTCATATTACTAGCCATATTATGGTTATATGACCGATAGAACGACAATTACTATACTTATTACTCTTATTATTATCAATCTAACTCATATTATTAGCCATATTATGCTTATATGATCGATAGGACGACAATTACTATACTCATTACTCTTATTATTATCAATCTAACTCATATTATTAGCCATATTGTGCTTATATGATCGATAGAACGACAATTACTATACTTATTACTCTTATTATTATCAATCTAACTCATATTATTAGCCATATTATGCTTATATGATCGATAGGACGACAATTACTATACTCATTAATCTTATTATTATCAATCTAACTCATATTATTAGCCATATTGTGCTTATATGATCGATAGAACGACAATTACTATACTTATTACTCTTATTATTATCAATCTAACTCATATTATTAGCCATATTATGCTTATATGATCGATAGGGCGACAATAACTATACTCATTACTCTTATTATTATCAATCTAACTCATATTAATAGCCATTTTTAACCGACTTCGAAAAAGGAGGAGGTTACTCAATTCGACCAGTATATTTTTTTTTTTTTTTTTTTTTTTTTTTTTTTTGCTATGTATGTTCGCCGATTACGCCTAACTGGGTGGACCGATCGGAATGAAACCTTTTGCATATGGAAGGTGCTGACTCCCCATTGGTACCATTATCAAAAAATTTTTCATTTTTTAATTGCAAAGTGTTGTTATTGCAAAAAAACCGGCAACATTTTTCTTTTTTCTATGTATGTTCGCGCATTGCGCCTAGCTGGATGGACCGATCGGAATGAAACCTTTTGCATATGGTAGGTGCTGACTCCCTATTGGTACTATTATCAAAGAATTTTTCATTTTTTAATTGCAAAGTGTTGTTATTGCAAAACAACCGGCAACTTTTTTCTTTTTCTATATATGTTCACCGATTACGCCTAACTGGGTTGACCGATCGGAACGAAGCCTTTTGCATCTGATGGGTTCAGACTCCCCATTGGTACCATAATAAAAAAATTTTTCATTTTTTAATTGCAAAGTGTTGTTATTGCAGAAAAACCGGCAACTTTTAAAATAAACTTTTCTCGATTTTAGTGCGCTTTCAATATCTTATCGCGGACATGATTCTGTACAATTTTGTTCATATACAAATTTCGCGGAAATGTTTAGTTTTCGAGATATTAGCGAAAAAAATTGTTATTAACTTTTGAAATCAACTTCGAACGATTTTAATGTCCTTTTAATATGTTGTCAGGGGCATGGTTCTGAACAATTTTGTTCATATACAAATTTCGCCGAAATGTTTAGTTTTCGAGATATTAGCAAGAATTGTTGTTAACTTTTGAAATCAACTTCGAACGATTTTAATGTCCTTTGAATATGTTTTTAGGGGCGTGGTTCTGGACAACTTTTTCCTCTTGCAAAATTGACGGAAAGCTTTTGTTTTCGAGATATTACAGAAATTGTTGTTAACTTTTGAAGCCAACTTCGAACGATTTTTATGTCCTTCTAATACGTTATTAGTAGCATGATTCTAAACGAGTTTTTCCTTATGCATAATTGACGGAAAACTTTAGTTTTCGTGATATTAGCGAATAACTATTATTATTATGATTAGTGGAACGCCCCGTGCTATGCACGGGAAAGACAAGAAAGTGCAATTACAATGCACTGTACCAAAACACTAACTAAGCTTTGCCGCTTTGACACACAACTTATGCAGCAAGATGAGTTCACGTTGACGTTGGTGTATTATTCCCATTGCTTGGTACAGTCTGCCTACCGTTCTAACAAACATTTTTTTTATTTTTTAGTTGCAAGGATTATTTTTTCTATGCATGTTCGGCGGTTTTTCCTAGGTAGGTGGTCCGATCGGAACAAAGCCTTTCGCATCTTGTGGAGTCAAACTCCCCATTGATACGATTATTAAAAATTTTTTCATTTTTTAGTTGCAAAGGATTATTGTTGCAAAAAAAGTTGAAAAACGAATATCCATGTTGTCTTTTACTTAATTATGTTCATGGCATTTACGCAGACAAAAAAAAAGCCCGGAAGAACTGCCTCACAGTATCCTATACAATTCTTCCCACTCCACTAAAAAGCGTGAAATAAAATAATTTTCAGAAAAAAAATACACCGACTTCGAAATGCACTAAAAAGTATAAAATAATTTCTATTTCCTAATGAAGTAATTTCTATTTCTTTGAATCATACAATTACGTCACAGATATGAATTAAACCTATTTACTCGTTAGGCAGTATATTAAATACATTTCAACTTTTTCGGAGGCGGCGCAAAATTAAAAATACCTCAGTAAACGTTGCTGCCAATAACCAGTTGATTGTGGTATGGCGTATTGGAAATTAATAAATCCCGAGAAAGAATACGAACCATTATAGATATATCTGGTAATATACGTAAATGTAATGACTGCATCTCCATTTGATCAACGTTTCTGATATAAATGAAATTGAATCGACTTCGTTCGCGTGTAGAAGCCATGGATCTAAGAACCTATAAACGGAGCCCACGACGCGGGAATTACCAAATTTGCGACAGATGGGCTCTAGCTTTATAGTATATGCGGCGATCAAGTCTTTCCGTCGCATACTCTATGAATATAGCCCTTTGCGGACTACCGCCGCATATATGCGTTCTACGTAAATCATCAAATTGGCCGAAGAACTCATATATGCGTTTGGCGAAAACAGTTGATTGAGCCGAGAAACGCGTACATGTGTTCATGCACGTAAATCTGTGCATGTACATATAATATGTCCAGAATTTGACTTGGAATGCTATGAACGAAAACCGCGTTTAGGCAGAAATATACGCCGGCAATTTTTAATGACTATCGCGGCAGGAGCTCGGCCCCACGGTTCACTTCGAACCGTCCCGTCCGCAAAGGGCTAGATAGACCATAGTTACATTTTATACGCATTAACACCTACTTCGCGGCGTGCTGTCGAGTTATATGTATAGAAAAAAAAATGGCTATACAAGCTTTGCCTATGTTCGGCTGTCCAAAGGTTGACATGCTCAAAAAAATCTTTTAATTTTGCGCCGCCTCCGAAAAGATTGAAATGTATTTAATATACTGCCTAACGAGTAAATAGGTTTAATTCATATCTGTGACGTAATTGTATGATTCAAAGAAATAGAAATTACTTCATTAGGAAATAGAAATTATTTTATACTTTTTAGTGCATTTCGAAGTCGGTGTATTTTTTTTCTGAAAATTATTTTATATGCTTATATGATCGATAGGACGACAATTACTATACTCATTACTCTTATTATTATCAATCTAACTCATATTATTAGCCATATTATGCTTATATGATCGATATAACGACAATTACTATACTTATTACTCTCACTATTATCAATCTAACTCATACTATTAGCCATATTATGGTTATATGACCGATAGAACGACAAACTATGCTTATTACTCTTAGTATTATCAATCTAACTCATATTATTAGCCATATTATGCTTATATGATCGATAGGACGACAATTACTATACTCATTACTCTTATTATTATCAATCTAACTCATATTATTAGGCATATTATGCTTATATGATCGATATAACGACAATTACTATACTTATTACACTCACTGTTATCAATCTAACTCATATTACTAGCCATATTATGGTTATATGACCGATAGAACGACAATTACTATACTTATTACTCTTATTATTATCAATCTCACTCATATTATTAGCCATATTATGCTTATATGATCGATAGGACGACAATTACTATACTCATTACTCTTATTATTATCAATCTAACTCATATTATTAGCCATATTATGCTTATATGATCGATATAACGACAATTACTATACTTATTACACTCACTGTTATCAATCTAACTCATATTACTAGCCATATTATGGTTATATGACCGATAGAACGACAATTACTATACTTATTACTCTTATTATTATCAATCTAACTCATATTATTAGCCATATTATGCTTATATGATCGATAGGACGACAATTACTATACTCATTACTCTTATTATTATCAATCTAACTCATATTATTAGGCATATTATGCTTATATGATCGATAGGACGACAATAACTATACTCATTACTCTTATTATTATCAGTCTAACTCATATTATTAGCCATATTATGCTTATATGATCGATAGGACGACAATTACAATACTCATTACTCTTATTATTATCAATCTAACTCATATTATTAGCCATATTATGCTTATATGATCGATAGGACGACAATTACTATACTCATTACTCTTATTATTATCAATCTAACTCATATTATTAGCCATATTATGCTTATATGATCGATATCACGACAATTACTATACTCAATACTCGTATTATTATCAATCTAACTCATATTATTAGCCATATTATGGTTATATGACCGATAGAACGACAATTACTATACTCATTACTCTTATTATTATCAATCTAACTCATATTATTAGCCATATTATGCTTATATGATCGATAGGACGACAATTACTATACTCATTACTCTTATTATTATCAATCTAACTCATATTATTAGGCATATTATGCTTATATGATCGATATAACGACAATTACTATACTTATTACACTCACTGTTATCAATCCAACTCATATTACTAGCCATATTATGGTTATATGACCGATAGAACGACAATTACTATACTTATTACTCTTATTATTATCAATCTAACTCATATTATTAGCCATATTATGCTTATATGATCGATAGGACGACAATTACTATACTCATTACTCTTATTATTATCAATCTAACTCATATTATTAGCCATATTGTGCTTATATGATCGATAGAACGACAATTACTATACTTATTACTCTTATTATTATCAATCTAACTCATATTATTAGCCATATTATGCTTATATGATCGATAGGACGACAATTACTATACTCATTAATCTTATTATTATCAATCTAACTCATATTATTAGCCATATTGTGCTTATATGATCGATAGAACGACAATTACTATACTTATTACTCTTATTATTATCAATCTAACTCATATTATTAGCCATATTATGCTTATATGATCGATAGGGCGACAATAACTATACTCATTACTCTTATTATTATCAATCTAACTCATATTAATAGCCATTTTATGCTTATATGATCGATAGGACGACAATTACTATACTCATTACTCTTATTATTATCAATCTAACTCATATTATTAGCCATATTATGCTTATATGATCGATATAACGACAATTACTATACTTATTACTCTCACTATTATCAATCTAACTCATACTATTAGCCATATTATGGTTATATGACCGATAGAACGACAAACTATGCTTATTACTCTTAGTATTATCAATCTAACTCATATTATTAGCCATATTATGCTTATATGATCGATAGGACGACAATTACTATACTCATTACTCTTATTATTATCAATCTAACTCATATTATTAGGCATATTATGCTTATATGATCGATATAACGACAATTACTATACTTATTACACTCACTGTTATCAATCTAACTCATATTACTAGCCATATTATGGTTATATGACCGATAGAACGACAATTACTATACTTATTACTCTTATTATTATCAATCTCACTCATATTATTAGCCATATTATGCTTATATGATCGATAGGACGACAATTACTATACTCATTACTCTTATTATTATCAATCTAACTCATATTATTAGCCATATTATGCTTATATGATCGATATAACGACAATTACTATACTTATTACACTCACTGTTATCAATCTAACTCATATTACTAGCCATATTATGGTTATATGACCGATAGAACGACAATTACTATACTTATTACTCTTATTATTATCAATCTCACTCATATTATTAGCCATATTATGCTTATATGATCGATAGGACGACAATTACTATACTCATTACTCTTATTATTATCAATCTAACTCATATTATTAGCCATATTATGCTTATATGATCGATATAACGACAATTACTATACTTATTACACTCACTGTTATCAATCTAACTCATATTACTAGCCATATTATGGTTATATGACCGATAGAACGACAATTACTATACTTATTACTCTTATTATTATCAATCTAACTCATATTATTAGCCATATTATGCTTGTATGATCGATAGGACGACAATTACTATACTCATTACTCTTATTATTATCAATCTAACTCATATTATTAGGCATATTATGCTTATATGATCGATAGGACGACAATAACTATACTCATTACTCTTATTATTATCAGTCTAACTCATATTATTAGTCATATTATGCTTATATGATCGATAGGACGACAATTACAATACTCATTACTCTTATTATTATCAATCTAACTCATATTATTAGCCATATTATGCTTATATGATCGATAGGACGACAATTACTATACTCATTACTCTTATTATTATCAATCTAACTCATATTATTAGCCATATTATGCCTATATGATCGATATCACGACAATTACTATACTCAATACTCGTATTATTATCAATCTAACTCATATTATTAGCCATATTATGGTTATATGACCGATAGAACGACAATTACTATACTCATTACTCTTATTATTATCAATCTAACTCATATTATTAGCCATATTATGCTTATATGATCGATAGGACGACAATTACTATACTCATTACTCTTATTATTATCAATCTAACTCATATTATTAGCCATATTATGCTTATATGATCGATATAACGACAATTACTATACTTATTACTCTCACTATTATCAATCTAACTCATACTATTAGCCATATTATGGTTATATGACCGATAGAACGAAAAACTATGCTTATTACTCTTAGTATTATCAATCTAACTCATATTATTAGCCATATTAACGCTTATATGATCGATAGGACGACAATTACTATACTCATTACTCTTATTATTATCAATCTAACTCATATTATTAGGCATATTATGCTTATATGATCGATATAACGACAATTACTATACTTATTACACTCACTGTTATCAATCTAACTCATATTACTAGCCATATTATGGTTATATGACCGATAGAACGACAATTACTATACTTATTACTCTTATTATTATCAATCTCACTCATATTATTAGCCATATTATGCTTATATGATCGATAGGACGACAATTACTATACTCATTACTCTTATTATTATCAATCTAACTCATATTATTAGCCATATTATGCTTATATGATCGATATAACGACAATTACTATACTTATTACACTCACTGTTATCAATCTAACTCATATTATTAGCCATATTATGCTTATATGATCGATAGGACGACAATTACTATACTCATTACTCTTATTATTATCAATCTAACTCATATTATTAGCCATATTATGCTTATATGATCGATAGGACGACAATGACTATACTCATTACTCTTATTATTATCAATCTAACTCATATTATTAGACATATTATGCTTATATGATCAATAGGACGACAATTACTACACTCATTACTCTTATTATTATCAATCTAACTCATATTATTAGCCATATTGTGCTTATATGGTCGATAGAACGACAATTACTATACTTATTACTCTTATTATCATCAATCTAACTCATATTATTAGCCATATTATGCTTATATGATCGATAGGACGACAATTACTATAATCATTACTCTTATTATTATCAATCTAACTCATATTATTAGCCATATTATGCTTATATGATCGATAGGACGACAATTGCTATACTCATTACTCTTATTATTATCAATCTAACTCATATTATTAGCCATATTATGCTTATATGATCGATATGACGACAATTACTATACTCAATACTCGTATTATTATCAATCTAACTCATATTATTAGCCATATTATGCTTACATGATCGATAGGACGACAATTACTATACACATTACTCTTATTATTATCAATCTAACTCATATTATTAGCCATATTATGCTTATATGATCGATAGAACGACAATTACTATACTTATTACTCCCATTACTATCAATCTAACTCATATTATTATCCATATTGTGCTTATATGATCGATAGAACGACAATTACTATACTTATTACTCTTATTATTATCAATCTAACTCATATTATTAGCCATATTATGCTTATATGATCGATAGGACGACAATTACTATACTCATTACTCTTATTATTATCAATCTAACTCATATTATTAGCCATATTGTGCTTATATGATCGATATAACGACAATTACTATACTTATTACACTCACTGTTATCAATCCAACTCATATTACTAGCCATATTATGGTTATATGACCGATAGAACGACAATTACTATACTTATTACTCTTATTATTATCAATCTAACTCATATTATTAGCCATATTATGCTTATATGATCGATAGGACGACAATTACTATACTCATTACTCTTATTATTATCAATCTAACTCATATTATTAGCCATATTGTGCTTATATGATCGATAGAACGACAATTACTATACTTATTACTCTTATTATTATCAATCTAACTCATATTATTAGCCATATTATGCTTATATGATCGATAGGACGACAATTACTATACTCATTAATCTTATTATTATCCATCTAACTCATATTATTAGCCATATTATGCTTATATGATCGATAGGACGACAATTACTATACTCATTACTCTTATTATTATCAATCTAACTCATATTATTAGCCATATTATGCTTATATGATCGATATAACGACAATTACTATACTTATTACTCTCATTATTATCAATCTAACTCATACTATTAGCCATATTATGGTTATATGACCGATAGAACGACAATTACTATGCTTATTACTCTTAGTATTATCAATCTAACTCATATTATTAGCCATATTATGCTTATATGATCGATAGGACGACAATTACTATACTCATTACTCTTATTATTATCAATCTAACTCATATTATTAGGCATATTATGCTTATATGATCGATATAACGACAATTACTATACTTATTACACTCACTGTTATCAATGTAACTCATATTACTAGCCATATTATGGTTATATGACCGATGGAACGACAATTACTATACTTATTACTCTTATTATTAACAATCTCACTCATATTATTAGCCATATTATGCTTATATGATCGATAGGACGACAATTACTATACTCATTACTCTTATTATTATCAATCTAACTCATATTATTAGCCATATTATGCTTATATGATCGATATAACGACAATTACTATACTTATTACTCTCATTATTATCAATCTAACTCATACTATTAGCCATATTATGGTTATATGACCGATAGAACGACAATTACTATGCCTATTACTCTTAGTATTATCAATCTAACTCATATTATTAGCCATATTATGCTTATATGATCGATAGGACGACAATTACTATAATCATTACTCTTATTATTATCAATCTAACTCATATTATTAGCCATATTGTGCTTATATGATCGATAGAACGACAATTACTATACTTATTACTCTTATTATTATCAATCTAACTCATATTATTAGCCATATTATGCTTATATGATCGATAGGACGACAATTACTATACTCATTAATCTTATTATTATCAATCTAACTCATATTATTAGCCATATTGTGCTTATATGATCGATAGAACGACAATTACTATACTCATTAATCTTATTATTATCCATCTAACTCATATTATTAGCCATATTATGCTTATATGATCGATAGGACGACAATTACTATACTCATTACTCTTATTATTATCAATCTAACTCATATTATTAGGCATATTATGCTTATATGATCGATATAACGACAATTACTATACTTATTACACTCACTGTTATCAATCCAACTCATATTACTAGCCATATTATGGTTATATGACCGATAGAACGACAATTACTATACTTATTACTCTTATTATTATCAATCTAACTCATATTATTAGCCATATTATGCTTATATGATCGATAGGACGACAATTACTATACTCATTACTCTTATTATTATCAATCTAACTCATATTATTAGCCATATTGTGCTTATATGATCGATAGAACGACAATTACTATACTTATTACTCTTATTATTATCAATCTAACTCATATTATTAGCCATATTATGCTTATATGATCGATAGGACGACAATTACTATACTCATTAATCTTATTATTATCAATCTAACTCATATTATTAGCCATATTGTGCTTATATGATCGATAGAACGACAATTACTATACTTATTACTCTTATTATTATCAATCTAACTCATATTATTAGCCATATTATGCTTATATGATCGATAGGGCGACAATAACTATACTCATTACTCTTATTATTATCAATCTAACTCATATTAATAGCCATTTTATGCTTATATGATCGATAGGACGACAATTACTATACTCATTACTCTTATTATTATCAATCTAACTCATATTATTAGCCATATTATGCTTATATGATCGATATAACGACAATTACTATACTTATTACTCTCACTATTATCAATCTAACTCATACTATTAGCCATATTATGGTTATATGACCGATAGAACGAAAAACTATGCTTATTACTCTTAGTATTATCAATCTAACTCATATTATTAGCCATATTAACGCTTATATGATCGATAGGACGACAATTACTATACTCATTACTCTTATTATTATCAATCTAACTCATATTATTAGGCATATTATGCTTATATGATCGATATAACGACAATTACTATACTTATTACACTCACTGTTATCAATCTAACTCATATTACTAGCCATATTATGGTTATATGACCGATAGAACGACAATTACTATACTTATTACTCTTATTATTATCAATCTCACTCATATTATTAGCCATATTATGCTTATATGATCGATAGGACGACAATTACTATACTCATTACTCTTATTATTATCAATCTAACTCATATTATTAGCCATATTATGCTTATATGATCGATATAACGACAATTACTATACTTATTACACTCACTGTTATCAATCTAACTCATATTATTAGCCATATTATGCTTATATGATCGATAGGACGACAATTACTATACTCATTACTCTTATTATTATCAATCTAACTCATATTATTAGCCATATTATGCTTATATGATCGATAGGACGACAATGACTATACTCATTACTCTTATTATTATCAATCTAACTCATATTATTAGACATATTATGCTTATATGATCAATAGGACGACAATTACTACACTCATTACTCTTATTATTATCAATCTAACTCATATTATTAGCCATATTGTGCTTATATGGTCGATAGAACGACAATTACTATACTTATTACTCTTATTATCATCAATCTAACTCATATTATTAGCCATATTATGCTTATATGATCGATAGGACGACAATTACTATAATCATTACTCTTATTATTATCAATCTAACTCATATTATTAGCCATATTATGCTTATATGATCGATAGGACGACAATTGCTATACTCATTACTCTTATTATTATCAATCTAACTCATATTATTAGCCATATTATGCTTATATGATCGATATGACGACAATTACTATACTCAATACTCGTATTATTATCAATCTAACTCATATTATTAGCCATATTATGCTTACATGATCGATAGGACGACAATTACTATACACATTACTCTTATTATTATCAATCTAACTCATATTATTAGCCATATTATGCTTATATGATCGATAGAACGACAATTACTATACTTATTACTCCCATTACTATCAATCTAACTCATATTATTATCCATATTGTGCTTATATGATCGATAGAACGACAATTACTATACTTATTACTCTTATTATTATCAATCTAACTCATATTATTAGCCATATTATGCTTATATGATCGATAGGACGACAATTACTATACTCATTACTCTTATTATTATCAATCTAACTCATATTATTAGCCATATTGTGCTTATATGATCGATATAACGACAATTACTATACTTATTACACTCACTGTTATCAATCCAACTCATATTACTAGCCATATTATGGTTATATGACCGATAGAACGACAATTACTATACTTATTACTCTTATTATTATCAATCTAACTCATATTATTAGCCATATTATGCTTATATGATCGATAGGACGACAATTACTATACTCATTACTCTTATTATTATCAATCTAACTCATATTATTAGCCATATTGTGCTTATATGATCGATAGAACGACAATTACTATACTTATTACTCTTATTATTATCAATCTAACTCATATTATTAGCCATATTATGCTTATATGATCGATAGGACGACAATTACTATACTCATTAATCTTATTATTATCCATCTAACTCATATTATTAGCCATATTATGCTTATATGATCGATAGGACGACAATTACTATACTCATTACTCTTATTATTATCAATCTAACTCATATTATTAGCCATATTATGCTTATATGATCGATATAACGACAATTACTATACTTATTACTCTCATTATTATCAATCTAACTCATACTATTAGCCATATTATGGTTATATGACCGATAGAACGACAATTACTATGCTTATTACTCTTAGTATTATCAATCTAACTCATATTATTAGCCATATTATGCTTATATGATCGATAGGACGACAATTACTATACTCATTACTCTTATTATTATCAATCTAACTCATATTATTAGGCATATTATGCTTATATGATCGATATAACGACAATTACTATACTTATTACACTCACTGTTATCAATGTAACTCATATTACTAGCCATATTATGGTTATATGACCGATGGAACGACAATTACTATACTTATTACTCTTATTATTAACAATCTCACTCATATTATTAGCCATATTATGCTTATATGATCGATAGGACGACAATTACTATACTCATTACTCTTATTATTATCAATCTAACTCATATTATTAGCCATATTATGCTTATATGATCGATATAACGACAATTACTATACTTATTACTCTCATTATTATCAATCTAACTCATACTATTAGCCATATTATGGTTATATGACCGATAGAACGACAATTACTATGCCTATTACTCTTAGTATTATCAATCTAACTCATATTATTAGCCATATTATGCTTATATGATCGATAGGACGACAATTACTATACTCATTACTCTTATTATTATCAATCTAACTCATATTATTAGGCATATTATGCTTATATGATCGATATAACGACAATTACTATACTTATTACACTCACTGTTATCAATCTAACTCATATTACTAGCCATATTATGGTTATATGACCGATAGAACGACAATTACTATACTTATTACTCTTATTATTATCAATCTCACTCATATTATTAGCCATATTATGCTTATATGATCGATAGGACGACAATTACTATACTCATTACTCTTATTATTATCAATCTAACTCATATTATTAGCCATATTGTGCTTATATGATCGATAGAACGACAATTACTATACTTATTACTCTTATTATTATCAATCTAACTCATATTATTAGCCATATTATGCTTATATGATCGATAGGACGACAATTACTATACTCATTAATCTTATTATTATCAATCTAACTCATATTATTAGCCATATTGTGCTTATATGATCGATAGAACGACAATTACTATACTTATTACTCTTATTATTATCAATCTAACTCATATTATTAGCCATATTATGCTTATATGATCGATAGGGCGACAATAACTATACTCATTACTCTTATTATTATCAATCTAACTCATATTAATAGCCATTTTATGCTTATATGATCGATAGGACGACAATTACTATACTCATTACTCTTATTATTATCAATCTAACTCATATTATTAGCCATATTATGCTTATATGATCGATATAACGACAATTACTATACTTATTACTCTCACTATTATCAATCTAACTCATACTATTAGCCATATTATGGTTATATGACCGATAGAACGACAAACTATGCTTATTACTCTTAGTATTATCAATCTAACTCATATTATTAGCCATATTATGCTTATATGATCGATAGGACGACAATTACTATACTCATTACTCTTATTATTATCAATCTAACTCATATTATTAGGCATATTATGCTTATATGATCGATATAACGACAATTACTATACTTATTACACTCACTGTTATCAATCTAACTCATATTACTAGCCATATTATGGTTATATGACCGATAGAACGACAATTACTATACTTATTACTCTTATTATTATCAATCTCACTCATATTATTAGCCATATTATGCTTATATGATCGATAGGACGACAATTACTATACTCATTACTCTTATTATTATCAATCTAACTCATATTATTAGCCATATTATGCTTATATGATCGATATAACGACAATTACTATACTTATTACACTCACTGTTATCAATCTAACTCATATTACTAGCCATATTATGGTTATATGACCGATAGAACGACAATTACTATACTTATTACTCTTATTATTATCAATCTCACTCATATTATTAGCCATATTATGCTTATATGATCGATAGGACGACAATTACTATACTCATTACTCTTATTATTATCAATCTAACTCATATTATTAGCCATATTATGCTTATATGATCGATATAACGACAATTACTATACTTATTACACTCACTGTTATCAATCTAACTCATATTACTAGCCATATTATGGTTATATGACCGATAGAACGACAATTACTATACTTATTACTCTTATTATTATCAATCTAACTCATATTATTAGCCATATTATGCTTGTATGATCGATAGGACGACAATTACTATACTCATTACTCTTATTATTATCAATCTAACTCATATTATTAGGCATATTATGCTTATATGATCGATAGGACGACAATAACTATACTCATTACTCTTATTATTATCAGTCTAACTCATATTATTAGCCATATTATGCTTATATGATCGATAGGACGACAATTACAATACTCATTACTCTTATTATTATCAATCTAACTCATATTATTAGCCATATTATGCTTATATGATCGATAGGACGACAATTACTATACTCATTACTCTTATTATTATCAATCTAACTCATATTATTAGCCATATTATGCCTATATGATCGATATCACGACAATTACTATACTCAATACTCGTATTATTATCAATCTAACTCATATTATTAGCCATATTATGGTTATATGACCGATAGAACGACAATTACTATACTCATTACTCTTATTATTATCAATCTAACTCATATTATTAGCCATATTATGCTTATATGATCGATAGGACGACAATTACTATACTCATTACTCTTATTATTATCAATCTAACTCATATTATTAGGCATATTATGCTTATATGATCGATATAACGACAATTACTATACTTATTACACTCACTGTTATCAATCCAACTCATATTACTAGCCATATTATGGTTATATGACCGATAGAACGACAATTACTATACTTATTACTCTTATTATTATCAATCTAACTCATATTATTAGCCATATTATGCTTATATGATCGATAGGACGACAATTACTATACTCATTACTCTTATTATTATCAATCTAACTCATATTATTAGCCATATTGTGCTTATATGATCGATAGAACGACAATTACTATACTTATTACTCTTATTATTATCAATCTAACTCATATTATTAGCCATATTATGCTTATATGATCGATAGGACGACAATTACTATACTCATTAATCTTATTATTATCAATCTAACTCATATTATTAGCCATATTGTGCTTATATGATCGATAGAACGACAATTACTATACTTATTACTCTTATTATTATCAATCTAACTCATATTATTAGCCATATTATGCTTATATGATCGATAGGGCGACAATAACTATACTCATTACTCTTATTATTATCAATCTAACTCATATTAATAGCCATTTTATGCTTATATGATCGATAGGACGACAATTACTATACTCATTACTCTTATTATTATCAATCTAACTCATATTATTAGCCATATTATGCTTATATGATCGATATAACGACAATTACTATACTTATTACTCTCACTATTATCAATCTAACTCATACTATTAGCCATATTATGGTTATATGACCGATAGAACGAAAAACTATGCTTATTACTCTTAGAATTATCAATCTAACTCATATTATTAGCCATATTAACGCTTATATGATCGATAGGACGACAATTACTATACTCATTACTCTTATTATTATCAATCTAACTCATATTATTAGGCATATTATGCTTATATGATCGATATAACGACAATTACTATACTTATTACACTCACTGTTATCAATCTAACTCATATTACTAGCCATATTATGGTTATATGACCGATAGAACGACAATTACTATACTTATTACTCTTATTATTATCAATCTCACTCATATTATTAGCCATATTATGCTTATATGATCGATAGGACGACAATTACTATACTCATTACTCTTATTATTATCAATCTAACTCATATTATTAGCCATATTATGCTTATATGATCGATATAACGACAATTACTATACTTATTACACTCACTGTTATCAATCTAACTCATATTATTAGCCATATTATGCTTATATGATCGATAGGACGACAATTACTATACTCATTACTCTTATTATTATCAATCTAACTCATATTATTAGCCATATTATGCTTATATGATCGATAGGACGACAATGACTATACTCATTACTCTTATTATTATCAATCTAACTCATATTATTAGACATATTATGCTTATATGATCAATAGGACGACAATTACTACACTCATTACTCTTATTATTATCAATCTAACTCATATTATTAGCCGTATTGTGCTTATATGGTCGATAGAACGACAATTACTATACTTATTACTCTTATTATCATCAATCTAACTCATATTATTAGCCATATTATGCTTATATGATCGATAGGACGACAATTACTATAATCATTACTCTTATTATTATCAATCTAACTCATATTATTAGCCATATTATGCTTATATGATCGATAGGACGACAATTGCTATACTCATTACTCTTATTATTATCAATCTAACTCATATTATTAGCCATATTATGCTTATATGATCGATATGACGACAATTACTATACTCAATACTCGTATTATTATCAATCTAACTCATATTATTAGCCATATTATGCTTACATGATCGATAGGACGACAATTACTATACACATTACTCTTATTATTATCAATCTAACTCATATTATTAGCCATATTATGCTTATATGATCGATAGAACGACAATTACTATACTTATTACTCCCATTACTATCAATCTAACTCATATTATTATCCATATTGTGCTTATATGATCGATAGAACGACAATTACTATACTTATTACTCTTATTATTATCAATCTAACTCATATTATTAGCCATATTATGCTTATATGATCGATAGGACGACAATTACTATACTCATTACTCTTATTATTATCAATCTAACTCATATTATTAGCCATATTGTGCTTATATGATCGATATAACGACAATTACTATACTTATTACACTCACTGTTATCAATCCAACTCATATTACTAGCCATATTATGGTTATATGACCGATAGAACGACAATTACTATACTTATTACTCTTATTATTATCAATCTAACTCATATTATTAGCCATATTATGCTTATATGATCGATAGGACGACAATTACTATACTCATTACTCTTATTATTATCAATCTAACTCATATTATTAGCCATATTGTGCTTATATGATCGATAGAACGACAATTACTATACTTATTACTCTTATTATTATCAATCTAACTCATATTATTAGCCATATTATGCTTATATGATCGATAGGACGACAATTACTATACTCATTAATCTTATTATTATCCATCTAACTCATATTATTAGCCATATTATGCTTATATGATCGATAGGACGACAATTACTATACTCATTACTCTTATTATTATCAATCTAACTCATATTATTAGCCATATTATGCTTATATGATCGATATAACGACAATTACTATACTTATTACTCTCATTATTATCAATCTAACTCATACTATTAGCCATATTATGGTTATATGACCGATAGAACGACAATTACTATGCTTATTACTCTTAGTATTATCAATCTAACTCATATTATTAGCCATATTATGCTTATATGATCGATAGGACGACAATTACTATACTCATTACTCTTATTATTATCAATCTAACTCATATTATTAGGCATATTATGCTTATATGATCGATATAACGACAATTACTATACTTATTACACTCACTGTTATCAATGTAACTCATATTACTAGCCATATTATGGTTATATGACCGATGGAACGACAATTACTATACTTATTACTCTTATTATTAACAATCTCACTCATATTATTAGCCATATTATGCTTATATGATCGATAGGACGACAATTACTATACTCATTACTCTTATTATTATCAATCTAACTCATATTATTAGCCATATTATGCTTATATGATCGATATAACGACAATTACTATACTTATTACTCTCATTATTATCAATCTAACTCATACTATTAGCCATATTATGGTTATATGACCGATAGAACGACAATTACTATGCCTATTACTCTTAGTATTATCAATCTAACTCATATTATTAGCCATATTATGCTTATATGATCGATAGGACGACAATTACTATACTCATTACTCTTATTATTATCAATCTAACTCATATTATTAGGCATATTATGCTTATATGATCGATATAACGACAATTACTATACTTATTACACTCACTGTTATCAATCTAACTCATATTACTAGCCATATTATGGTTATATGACCGATAGAACGACAATTACTATACTTATTACTCTTATTATTATCAATCTCACTCATATTATTAGCCATATTATGCTTATATGATCGATAGGACGACAATTACTATACTCATTACTCTTATTATTATCAATCTAACTCATATTATTAGCCATATTATGCTTATATGATCGATATAACGACAATTACTATACTTATTACACTCACTGTTATCAATCTAACTCATATTATTAGCCATATTATGCTTATATGATCGATAGGACGACAATTACTATACTCATTACTCTTATTATTATCAATCTAACTCATATTATTAGCCATATTATGCTTATATGATCGATAGGACGACAATTACTATACTCATTACTCTTATTATTATCAATCTAACTCATATTATTAGCCATATTATGCTTATATGATCAATAGGACAACAATTACTACACTCATTACTCTTATTATTATCAATCTAACTCATATTATTAGCCATATTGTGCTTATATGGTCGATAGAACGACAATTACTATACTTATTACTCTTATTATCATCAATCTAACTCATATTATTAGCCATATTATGCTTATATGATCGATAGGACGACAATTACTGTAATCATTACTCTTATTATTATCAATCTAACTCATATTATTAGCCATATTATGCTTATATGATCGATAGGACGACAATTGCTATACTCATTACTCTTATTATTATCAATCTAACTCATATTATTAGCCATATTATGCTTATATGATCGATATGACGACAATTACTATACTCAATACTCGTATTATTATCAATCTAACTCATATTATTAGCCATATTATGCTTACATGATCGATAGGACGACAATTACTATACTCATTACTCTTATTATTATCAATCTAACTCATATTATTAGCCATATTATGCTTATATGATCGATAGAACGACAATTACTATACTTATTACTCCCATTATTATCAATCTAACTCATATTATTATCCATATTGTGCTTATATGATCGATAGAACGACAATTACTATACTTATTACTCTTATTATTATCAATCTAACTCATATTATTAGCCATATTATGCTTATATGATCGATAGGACGACAATTACTATACTCATTACTCTTATTATTATCAATCTAACTCATATTATTAGCCATATTGTGCTTATATGATCGATAGAACGACAATTACTATACTTATTACTCTTATTATTATCAATCTAACTCATATTATTAGCCATATTATGCTTATATGATCGATAGGACGACAATTACTATACTCATTACTCTTATTATTATCAATCTAACTCATATTATTAGGCATATTATGCTTATATGATCGATATAACGACAATTACTATACTTATTACACTCACTGTTATCAATCCAACTCATATTACTAGCCATATTATGGTTATATGACCGATAGAACGACAATTACTATACTTATTACTCTTATTATTATCAATCTAACTCATATTATTAGCCATATTATGCTTATATGATCGATAGGACGACAATTACTATACTCATTACTCTTATTATTATCAATCTAACTCATATTATTAGCCATATTGTGCTTATATGATCGATAGAACGACAATTACTATACTTATTACTCTTATTATTATCAATCTAACTCATATTATTAGCCATATTATGCTTATATGATCGATAGGACGACAATTACTATACTCATTAATCTTATTATTATCAATCTAACTCATATTATTAGGCATATTGTGCTTATATGATCGATAGAACGACAATTACTATACTTATTACTCTTATTATTATCAATCTAACTCATATTATTAGCCATATTATGCTTATATGATCGATAGGACGACAATAACTATACTCATTACTCTTATTATTATCAATCTAACTCATATTAATAGCCATATTATGCTTATATGATCGATAGGACGACAATTACTATACTCATTACTCTTATTATTATCAATCTAACTCATATTATTAGCCATATTATGCTTATATGATCGATATAACGACAATTACTATACTTATTACTCTCATTATTATCAATCTAACTCATACTATTAGCCATATTATGGTTATATGACCGATAGAACGACAATTACTATGCTTATTACTCTTAGTATTATCAATCTAACTCATATTATTAGCCATATTATGCTTATATGATCGATAGGACGACAATTACTATACTCATTACTCTTATTATTATCAATCTAACTCATATTATTAGGCATATTATGCTTATATGATCGATATAACGACAATTACTATACTTATTACACTCACTGTTATCAATCTAACTCATATTACTAGCCATATTATGGTTATATGACCGATAGAACGACAATTACTATACTTATTACTCTTATTATTAACAATCTCACTCATATTATTAGCCATATTATGCTTATATGATCGATAGGACGACAATTACTATACTCATTACTCTTATTATTATCAATCTAACTCATATTATTAGCCATATTATGCTTATATGATCGATATAACGACAATTACTATACTTATTACACTCACTGTTATCAATCTAACTCATATTATTAGCCATATTATGCTTATATGATCGATAGGACGACAATTACCATACTCATTACTCTTATTATTATCAATCTAACTCATATTATTAGCCATATTATGCTTATATGATCGATAGGACGACAATTACTATACTCATTACTCTTATTATTATCAATCTAACTCATATTATTAGGCATATTATGCTTATATGATCGATATAACGACAATTACTATACTTATTACACTCACTGTTATCAATCTAACTCATATTACTAGCCATATTATGGTTATATGACCGATAGAACGACAATTACTATACTTATTACTCTTATTATTAACAATCTCACTCATATTATTAGCCATATTATGCTTATATGATCGATAGGACGACAATTACTATACTCATTACTCTTATTATTATCAATCTAACTCATATTATTAGCCATATTATGCTTATATGATCGATATAACGACAATTACTATACTTATTACACTCACTGTTATCAATCTAACTCATATTATTAGCCATATTATGCTTATATGATCGATAGGACGACAATTACTATACTCATTACTCTTATTATTATCAATCTAACTCATATTATTAGCCATATTATGCTTATATGATCGATAGGACGACAATTACTATACTCATTACTCTTATTATTATCAATCTAACTCATATTATTAGCCATATTATGCTTATATGATCAATAGGACGACAATCACTACACTCATTACTCTTATTATTATCAATCTAACTCATATTATTAGCCATATTATGCTTGTATGATCGATAGGACGACAATTACTATACTCATTACTCTTATTATTATCAATCTAACTCATATTATTAGGCATATTATGCTTATATGATCGATATAACGACAATTACTGTACTTATTACTCTCATTATTATCAATCTAACTCATATTATTAGCCATATTGTGCTTATATGGTCGATAGAACGACAATTACTATACTTATTACTCTTATTATCATCAATCTAACTCATATTATTAGCCATATTATGCTTATATGATCGATAGGACGACAATTGCTATACTCATTACTCTTATTATTATCAATCTAACTCATATTATTAGCCATATTATGCTTATATGATCGATATGACGACAATTACTATACTCAATACTCGTATTATTATCAATCTAACTCATATTATTAGCCATATTATGCTTACATGATCGATAGGACGACAATTACTATACTCATTACTCTTATTATTATCAATCTAACTCATATTATTAGCCATATTATGCTTATATGATCGATAGAACGACAATTACTATACTTATTACTCCCATTATTATCAATCTAACTCATATTATTATCCATATTGTGCTTATATGATCGATAGAACGACAATTACTATACTTATTACTCTTATTATTATCAATCTAACTCATATTATTAGCCATATTATGCTTATATGATCGATAGGACGACAATTACTATACTCATTACTCTTATTATTATCAATCTAACTCATATTATTAGCCATATTGTGCTTATATGATCGATAGAACGACAATTACTATACTTATTACTCTTATTATTATCAATCTAACTCATATTATTAGCCATATTATGCTTATATGATCGATAGGACGACAATTACTATACTCATTAATCTTATTATTATCAATCTAACTCATATTATTAGCCATATTGTGCTTATATGATCGATAGAACGACAATTACTATACTTATTACTCTTATTATTATCAATCTAACTCATATTATTAGCCATATTATGCTTATATGATCGATAGGACGACAATTACTATAATCATTACTCTTATTATTATCAATCTAACTCATATTATTAGCCATATTATGCTTATATGATCGATAGGACGACAATTGCTATACTCATTACTCTTATTATTATCAATCTAACTCATATTATTAGCCATATTATGCTTATATGATCGATATGACGACAATTACTATACTCAATACTCGTATTATTATCAATCTAACTCATATTATTAGCCATATTATGCTTACATGATCGATAGGACGACAATTACTATACTCATTACTCTTATTATTATCAATCTAACTCATATTATTAGCCATATTATGCTTACATGATCGATAGAACGACAATTACTATACTTATTACTCCCATTATTATCAATCTAACTCATATTATTATCCATATTGTGCTTATATGATCGATAGAACGACAATTACTATACTTATTACTCTTATTATTATCAATCTAACTCATATTATTAGCCATATTATGCTTATATGATCGATAGGACGACAATTACTATACTCATTACTCTTATTATTATCAATCTAACTCATATTATTAGCCATATTATGCTTATATGATCGATAGGACGACAATTACTATACTCATTACTCTTATTATTATCAATCTAACTCATATTATTAGGCATATTATGCTTATATGATCGATATAACGACAATTACTATACTTATTACTCTCATTATTATCAATCTAACTCATATTATTAGCCATATTATGCTTATATGATCGATAGGACGACAATAACTATACTCATTACTCTTATTATTATCAGTCTAACTCATATTATTAGCCATATTATGCTTATATGATCGATAGGACGACAATTACAATACTCATTACTCTTATTATTATCAATCTAACTCATATTATTAGCCATATTATGCTTATATGATCGATGGGACGACAATTACTATACTCATTACTCTTATTATTATCAATCTAACTCATATTATTAGCCATATTATGCTTATATGATCGATATGACGACAATTACTATACTCAATACTCGTATTATTATCAATCTAACTCATATTATTAGCCATATTATGGTTATATGACCGATAGAACGACAATTACTATACTCATTACTCTTATTATTATCAATCTAACTCATATTATTAGCCATATTATGCTTATATGATCGATAGGACGACAATTACTATACTCATTACTCTTATTATTATCAATCTAACTCATATTATTAGGCATATTATGCTTATATGATCGATATAACGACAATTACTATACTTATTACACTCACTGTTATCAATCTAACTCATATTACTAGCCATATTATGGTTATATGACCGATAGAACGACAATTACTATACTTATTACTCTTATTATTATCAATCTCACTCATATTATTAGCCATATTATGCTTATATGATCGATAGGACGACAATTACTATACTCATTACTCTTATTATTATCAATCTAACTCATATTATTAGCCATATTATGCTTATATGATCAATAGGACGACAATTACTACACTCATTACTCTTATTATTATCAATCTAACTCATAATATTAGCCATATTATGCTTGTATGATCGATAGGACGACAATTACTATACTCATTACTCTTATTATTATCAATCTAACTCATATTATTAGGCATATTATGCTTATATGATCGATATAACGACAATTACTATACTTATTACTCTCATTATTATCAATCTAACTCATATTATTAGCCATATTGTGCTTATATGGTCGATAGAACGACAATGACTATACTTATTACTCTTATTATCATCAATCTAACTCATATTAATAGCCATATTATGCTTTATGATCGATAGGACGACAATTACTATACTCATTACTCTTATTATTATCAATCTAACTCATATTATTAGGCATATTATGCTTATATGATCGATATAACGACAATTACTATACTTATTACTCTCATTATTATCAATCTAACTCATACTATTAGCCATATTATGGTTATATGACCGATAGAACGACAATTACTATGCTTATTACTCTTAGTATTATCAATCTAACTCATATTATTAGCCATATTATGCTTATATGATCGATAGGACGACAATTACTATACTCATTACTCTTATTATTATCAATCTAACTCATATTATTAGGCATATTATGCTTATATGATCGATATAACGACAATTACTATACTTATTACACTCACTGTTATCAATCTAACTCATATTACTAGCCATATTATGGTTATATGACCGATAGAACGACAATTACTATACTTATTACTCTTATTATTATCAATCTCACTCATATTATTAGCCATATTATGCTTATATGATCGATAGGACGACAATTACTATACTCATTACTCTTATTATTATCAATCTAACTCATATTATTAGCCATATTATGCTTATATGATCAATAGGACGACAATTACTACACTCATTACTCTTATTATTATCAATCTAACTCATATTATTAGGCATATTATGCTTATATGATCGATATAACGACAATTACTATACTTACTACTCTCATTATTATCAATCTAACTCATACTATTAGCCATATTATGGTTATATGACCGATAGAACGACAATTACTATGCTTATTACTCTTAGTATTATCAATCTAACTCATATTATTAGCCATATTATGCTTATATGATCGATAGGACGACAATTACTATACTCATTACTCTTATTATTATCAATCTAACTCATATTATTAGGCATATTATGCTTATATGATCGATATAACGACAATTACTATACTTATCACACTCACTGTTATCAATCTAACTCATATTACTAGCCATATTATGGTTATATGACCGATAGAACGACAATTACTATACTTATTACTCTTATTATTATCAATCTCACTCATATTATTAGCCATATTATGCTTATATGATCGATAGGACGACAATTACTATACTCATTACTCTTATTATTATCAATCTAACTCATATTATTAGCCATATTATGCTTATATGATCAATAGGACGACAATTACTACACTCATTACTCTTATTATTATCAATCTAACTCATATTATTAGCCATATTATGCTTGTATGATCGATAGGACGACAATTACTATACTCATTACTCTTATTATTATCAATCTAACTCATATTATTAGGCATATTATGCTTATATGATCGATATAACGACAATTACTATACTTATTACTCTCATTATTATCAATCTAACTCATATTATTAGCCATATTGTGCTTATATGGTCGATAGAACGACAATTACTATACTTATTACTCTTATTATCATCAATCTAACTCATATTATTAGCCATATTATGCTTATATGATCGATAGGACGACAATTACTATAATCATTACTCTTATTATTATCAATCTAACTCATATTATTAGCCATATTATGCTTATATGATCGATAGGACGACAATTGCTATACTCATTACTCTTATTATTATCAATCTAACTCATATTATTAGCCATATTATGCTTATATGATCGATATGACGACAATTACTATACTCAATACTCGTATTATTATCAATCTAACTCATATTATTAGCCATATTATGCTTACATGATCGATAGGACGACAATTACTATACTCATTACTCTTATTATTATCAATCTAACTCATATTATTAGCCATATTATGCTTATATGATCGATAGAACGACAATTACTATACTTATTACTCCCATTATTATCAATCTAACTCATATTATTATCCATATTGTGCTTATATGATCGATAGAACGACAATTACTATACTTATTACTCTTATTATTATCAATCTAACTCATATTATTAGCCATATTATGCTTATATGATCGATAGGACGACAATTACTATACTCATTACTCTTATTATTATCAATCTAACTCATACTATTAGCCATATTATGGTTATATGACCGATAGAACGACAATTACTATGCTTATTACTCTTAGTATTATCAATCTAACTCATATTATTAGCCATATTATGCTTATATGATCGATAGGACGACAATTACTATACTCATTACTCTTATTACTATCAATCTAACTCATATTATTAGGCATATTATGCTTATATGATCGATATAACGACAATTACTATACTTATTACACTCACTGTTATCAATCTAACTCATATTACTAGCCATATTATGGTTATATGACCGATAGAACGACAATTACTATACTTATTACTCTTATTATTATCAATCTCACTCATATTATTAGCCATATTATGCTTATATGATCGATAGGACGACAATTACTATACTCATTACTCTTATTATTATCAATCTAACTCATATTATTAGCCATATTATGCTTATATGATCGATATAACGACAATTAGTATACTCATTACTCTTATTATTATCAATCTAACTCATATTGTTAGCCATATTATGCTTATATGATCAATAGGACGACAATTACTGCACTCATTACTCTTATTATTATCAATCTAACTCATATTATTAGCCATATTATGCTTGTATGATCGATAGGACGACAATTACTATACTCATTACTCTTATTATTATCAATCTAACTCATATTATTAGGCATATTATGCTTATATGATCGATATAACGACAATTACTATACTTATTACTCTCATTATTATCAATCTAACTCATACTATTAGCCATATTATGGTTATATGACCGATAGAACGACAATTACTATGCTTATTACTCTTATTATTATCAATCTAACTCATATTATTAGGCATATTATGCTTATATGATCGATATAACGACAATTACTATACTTATTACTCTCATTATTATCAATCTAACTCATACTATTAGCCATATTATGGTTATATGACCGATAGAACGACAATTACTATGCTTATTACTCTTAGTATTATCAATCTAACTCATATTATTAGCCATATTATGCTTATATGATCGATAGGACGACAATTACTATACTCATTACTCTTATTATTATCAATCTAACTCATATTATTAGGCATATTATGCTTATATGATCGATATAACGACAATTACTATACTTATTACACTCACTGTTATCAATTTAACTCATATTACTAGCCATATTATGGTTATATGACCGATAGAACGACAATTACTATACTTATTACTCTTATTATTATCAATCTCACTCATATTATTAGCCATATTATGCTTATATGATCGATAGGACGACAATTACTATACTCATTACTCTTATTATTATCAATCTAACTCATATTATTAGCCATATTATGCTTATATGATCGATATAACGACAATTACTATACTTATTACACTCACTGTTATCAATCTAACTCATATTATTAGCCATATTATGCTTATATGATCGATAGGACGACAATTACTATACTCATTACTCTTATTATTATCAATCTAACTCATATTATTAGCCATATTATGCTTATATGATCGATAGGACGACAATTACTATACTCATTACTCTTATTATTATCAATCTAACTCATATTATTAGCCATATTATGCTTATATGATCAATAGGACGACAATTACTACACTCATTACTATTATTATTATCAATCTAACTCATATTATTAGCCATATTGTGCTTATATGGTCGATAGAACGACAATTACTATACTTATTACTCTTATTATCATCAATCTAACTCATATTATTAGCCATATTATGCTTATATGATCGATAGGACGACAATTACTATAATCATTACTCTTATTATTATCAATCTAACTCATATTATTAGCCATATTATGCTTATATGATCGATAGGACGACAATTGCTATACTCATTACTCTTATTATTATCAATCTAACTCATATTATTAGCCATATTATGCTTATATGATCGATATGACGACAATTACTATACTCAATACTCGTATTATTATCAATCTAACTCATATTATTAGCCATATTATGCTTACATGATCGATAGGACGACAATTACTATACTCATTACTCTTATTATTATCAATCTAACTTATATTATTAGCCATATTATGCTTATATGATCGATAGAACGACAATTACTATACTTATTACTCCCATTATTATCAATCTAACTCATATTATTATCCATATTGTGCTTATATGATCGATAGAACGACAATTACTATACTTATTACTCTTATTATTATCAATCTAACTCATATTATTAGCCATATTATGCTTATATGATCGATAGGACGACAATTACTATACTCATTACTCTTATTATTATCAATCTAACTCATATTATTAGCCATATTGTGCTTATATGATCGATAGAACGACAATTACTATACTTATTACTCTTATTATTACCAATCTAACTCATATTATTAGCCATATTGTGCTTATATGATCGATAGAACGACAATTACTATACTTATTACTCTTATTATTATCAATCTAACTCATATTATTAGCCATATTATGCTTATATGATCGATAGGACGACAATTACTATACTCATTACTCTTATTATTATCAATCTAACTCATATTATTAGGCATATTATGCTTATATGATCGATATAACGACAATTACTATACTTATTACACTCACTGTTATCAATCCAACTCATATTACTAGCCATATTATGGTTATATGACCGATAGAACGACAATTACTATACTTATTACTCTTATTATTATCAATCTAACTCATATTATTAGCCATATTATGCTTATATGATCGATAGGACGACAATTACTATACTCATTACTCTTATTATTATCAATCTAACTCATATTATTAGCCATATTGTGCTTATATGATCGATAGAACGACAATTACTATACTTATTACTCTTATTATTATCAATCTAACTCATATTATTAGCCATATTATGCTTATATGATCGATAGGACGACAATTACTATACTCATTAATCTCATTATTATCAATCTAACTCATATTATTAGCCATATTGTGCTTATATGATCGATAGAACGACAATTACTATACTTATTACTCTTATTATTATCAATCTAACTCATATTATTAGCCATATTATGCTTATATGATCGATAGGACGACAATAACTATACTCATTACTCTTATTATTATCAATCTAACTCATATTAATAGCCATATTATGCTTATATGATCGATAGGACGACAATTACTATACTCATTACTCTTATTATTATCAATCTAACTCATATTATTAGCCATATTATGCTTATATGATCGATATAACGACAATTACTATACTTATTACTCTCATTATTATCAATCTAACTCATACTATTAGCCATATTATGGTTATATGACCGATAGAACGACAATTACTATGCTTATTACTCTTATTATTATCAATCTAACTCATATTATTAGGCATATTATGCTTATATGATCGATATAACGACAATTACTATACTTATTACACTCACTGTTATCAATCTAACTCATATTACTAGCCATATTATGGTTATATGACCGATAGAACGACAATTACTATACTTATTACTCTTATTATTAACAATCTCACTCATATTATTAGCCATATTATGCTTATATGATCGATAGGACGACAATTACTATACTCATTACTCTTATTATTATCAATCTAACTCATATTATTAGCCATATTATGCTTATATGATCGATATAACGACAATTACTATACTTATTACTCTCATTATTATCAATCTAACTCATACTATTAGCCATATTATGGTTATATGACCGATAGAACGACAATTACTATGCTTATTACTCTTAGTATTATCAATCTAACTCATATTATTAGCCATATTATGCTTATATGATCGATAGGACGACAATTACTATACTCATTACTCTTATTATTATCAATCTAACTCATATTATTAGCCATATTATGCTTATATGATCGATAGGACGACAATTACTATACTCATTACTCTTATTATTATCAATCTAACTCATATTATTAGCCATATTGTGCTTATATGATCGATAGAACGACAATTACTATACTTATTACTCTTATTATTATCAATCTAACTCATATTATTAGCCATATTATGCTTATATGATCGATAGGACGACAATTACTATACTCATTAATCTTATTATTATCAATCTAGCTCATATTATTAGCCATATTGTGCTTATATGATCGATAGAACGACAATTACTATACTTATTACTCTTATTATTATCAATCTAACTCATATTATTAGCCATATTATGCTTATATGATCGATAGGGCGACAATAACTATACTCATTACTCTTATTATTATCAATCTAACTCATATTGATAGCCATTTTATGCTTATATGATCGATAGGACGACAATTACTATACTCATTACTCTTATTATTATCAATCTAACTCATATTATTAGCCATATTATGCTTATATGATCGATATAACGACAATTACTATACTTATTACTCTCATTATTATCAATCTAACTCATACTATTAGCCATATTATGGTTATATGACCGATAGAACGACAATTACTATGCTTATTACTCTTAGTATTATCAATCTAACTCATATTATTAGCCATATTATGCTTATATGATCGATAGGACGACAATTACTATACTCATTACTCTTATTATTATCAATCTAACTCATATTATTAGGCATATTATGCTTATATGATCGATATAACGACAATTACTATACTTATTACACTCACTGTTATCAATCCAACTCATATTACTAGCCATATTATGGTTATATGACCGATAGAACGACAATTACTATACTTATTACTCTTATTATTATCAATCTAACTCATATTATTAGCCATATTATGCTTATATGATCGATAAGACGACAATTACTATACTCATTACTCTTATTATTATCAATCTAACTCATATTATTAGCCATATTGTGCTTATATGATCGATAGAACGACAATTACTATACTTATTACTCTTATTATTATCAATCTAACTCATATTATTAGCCATATTATGCTTATATGATCGATAGGACGACAATTACTATACTCATTAATCTTATTATTATCAATCTAACTCATATTATTAGCCATATTGTGCTTATATGATCGATAGAACGACAATTACTATACTTATTACTCTTATTATTATCAATCTAACTCATATTATTAGCCATATTATGCTTATATGATCGATAGGGCGACAATAACTGTACTCATTACTCTTATTATTATCAATCTAACTCATATTATTAGCCATATTATGCTTATATGATCGATATAACGACAATTACTATACTTATTACTCTCATTATTATCAATCTAACTCATACTATTAGCCATATTATGGTTATATGACCGATAGAACGACAATTACTATGCTTATTACTCTTAGTATTATCAATCTAACTCATATTATTAGCCATATTATGCTTATATGATCGATAGGACGACAATTACTATACTCATTACTCTTATTATTATCAATCTAACTCATATTATTAGGCATATTATGCTTATATGATCGATATAACGACAATTACTATACTGATTACACTCACTGTTATCAATCTAACTCATATTACTAGCCATATTATGGTTATATGACCGATAGAACGACAATTACTATACTTATTACTCTTATTATTATCAATCTCACTCATATTATTAGCCATATTATGCTTATATGATCGATAGGACGACAATTACTATACTCATTACTCTTATTATCATCAATCTAACTCATATTATTAGCCATATTATGCTTATATGATCGATAGGACGACAATTACTACAATCATTACTCTTATTATTATCAATCTAACTCATATTATTAGCCATATTATGCTTATATGATCGATAGGACGACAATTGCTATACTCATTACTCTTATTATTATCAATCTAACTCATATTATTAGCCATATTATGCTTATATGATCGATATGACGACAATTACTATACTCAATACTCGTATTATTATCAATCTAACTCATATTATTAGCCATATTATGCTTACATGATCGATAGGACGACAATTACTATACTCATTACTCTTATTATTATCAATCTAACTCATATTATTAGCCATATTATGCTTATATGATCGATAGAACGACAATTACTATACTTATTACTCCCATTATTATCAATCTAACTCATATTATTATCCATATTGTGCTTATATGATCGATAGAACGACAATTACTATACTTATTACTCTTATTATTATCAATCTAACTCATATTATTAGCCATATTATGCTTATATGATCGATAGGACGACAATTACTATACTCATTACTCTTATTATTATCAATCTAACTCATATTATTAGCCATATTGTGCTTATATGATCGATAGAACGACAATTACTATGCTTATTACTCTTAGTATTATCAATCTAACTCATATTATTAGCCATATTATGCTTATATGATCGATAGGACGACAATTACTATACTCATTACTCTTATTATTATCAATCTAACTCATATTATTAGGCATATTATACTTATATGATCGATATAACGACAATTACTATACTTATTACACTCACTGTTATCAATCTAACTCATATTACTAGCCATATTATGGTTATATGACCGATAGAACGACAATTACTATACTTATTACTCTTATTATTAACAATCTCACTCATATTATTAGCCATATTATGCTTATATGATCGATAGGACGACAATTACTATACTCATTACTCTTATTATTATCAATCTAACTCATATTATTAGGCATATTATGCTTATATGATCGATATAACGACAATTACTATACTTATTACACTCACTGTTATCAATCCAACTCATATTACTAGCCATATTATGGTTATATGACCGATAGAACGGCAATTACTATACTTATTACTCTTATTATTATCAATCTAACTCATATTATTAGCCATATTATGCTTATATGATCGATAGGACGACAATTACTATACTCATTACTCTTATTATTATCAATCTAACTCATATTATTAGCCATATTGTGCTTATATGATCGATAGAACGACAATTACTATACTTATTACTCTTATTATTATCAATCTAACTCATATTATTAGCCATATTATGCTTATATGATCGATAGGATGACAATTACTATACTCATTAATCTTATTATTATCAATCTAACTCATATTATTAGCCATATTGTGCTTATATGATCGATAGAACGACAATTACTATACTTATTACTCTTATTATTATCAATCTAACTCATATTATTAGCCATATTATGCTTATATGATCGATAGGGCGACAATAACTATACTCATTACTCTTATTATTATCAATCTAACTCATATTAATAGCCATTTTATGCTTATATGATCGATAGGACGACAATTACTATACTCATTACTCTTATTATTATCAATCTAACTCATATTATTAGCCATATTATGCTTATATGATCGATATAACGACAATTACTATACTTATTACTCTCATTATTATCAATCTAACTCATACTATTAGCCATATTATGGTTATATGACCGATAGAACGACAATTACTATGCTTATTACTCTTAGTATTATCAATCTAACTCATATTATTAGCCATATTATGCTTATATGATCGATAGGACGACAATTACTATACTCATTACTCTTATTATTATCAATCTAACTCATATTATTAGGCATATTATGCTTATATGATCGATATAACGACAATTACTATACTTATTACACTCACTGTTATCAATCTAACTCATATTACTAGCCATATTATGGTTATATGACCGATAGAACGACAATTACTATACTTATTACTCTTATTATTATCAATCTCACTCATATTATTAGCCATATTATGCTTATATGATCGATAGGACGACAATTACTATACTCATTACTCTTATTATTATCAATCTAACTCATATTATTAGCCATATTATGCTTATATGATCGATATAACGACAATTACTATACTTATTACACTCACTGTTATCAATCTAACTCATATTATTAGCCATATTATGCTTATATGATCGATAGGACGACAATTACTATACTCATTACTCTTATTATTATCAATCTAACTCATATTATTAGCCATATTATGCTTATATGATCGATAGGACGACAATTACTATACTCATTACTCTTATTATTATCAATCTAACTCATATTATTAGCCATATTATGCTTATATGATCAATAGGACGACAATTACTACACTCATTACTATTATTATTATCAATCTAACTCATATTATTAGCCATATTGTGCTTATATGGTCGATAGAACGACAATTACTATACTTATTACTCTTATTATCATCAATCTAACTCATATTATTAGCCATATTATGCTTATATGATCGATAGGACGACAATTACTATAATCATTACTCTTATTATTATCAATCTAACTCATATTATTAGCCATATTATGCTTATATGATCGATAGGACGACAATTGCTATACTCATTACTCTTATTATTATCAATCTAACTCATATTATTAGCCATATTATGCTTATATGATCGATATGACGACAATTACTATACTCAATACTCGTATTATTATCAATCTAACTCATATTATTAGCCATATTATGCTTACATGATCGATAGGACGACAATTACTATACTCATTACTCTTATTATTATCAATCTAACTCATATTATTAGCCATATTATGCTTATATGATCGATAGAACGACAATTACTATACTTATTACTCCCATTATTATCAATCTAACTCATATTATTATCCATATTGTGCTTATATGATCGATAGAACGACAATTACTATACTTATTACTCTTATTATTATCAATCTAACTCATATTATTAGCCATATTATGCTTATATGATCGATAGGACGACAATTACTATACTCATTACTCTTATTATTATCAATCTAACTCATATTATTAGCCATATTGTGCTTATATGATCGATAGAACGACAATTACTATACTTATTACTCTTATTATTACCAATCTAACTCATATTATTAGCCATATTGTGCTTATATGATCGATAGAACGACAATTACTATACTTATTACTCTTATTATTATCAATCTAACTCATATTATTAGCCATATTATGCTTATATGATCGATAGGACGACAATTACTATACTCATTACTCTTATTATTATCAATCTAACTCATATTATTAGGCATATTATGCTTATATGATCGATATAACGACAATTACTATACTTATTACACTCACTGTTATCAATCCAACTCATATTACTAGCCATATTATGGTTATATGACCGATAGAACGACAATTACTATACTTATTACTCTTATTATTATCAATCTAACTCATATTATTAGCCATATTATGCTTATATGATCGATAGGACGACAATTACTATACTCATTACTCTTATTATTATCAATCTAACTCATATTATTAGCCATATTGTGCTTATATGATCGATAGAACGACAATTACTATACTTATTACTCTTATTATTATCAATCTAACTCATATTATTAGCCATATTATGCTTATATGATCGATAGGACGACAATTACTATACTCATTAATCTCATTATTATCAATCTAACTCATATTATTAGCCATATTGTGCTTATATGATCGATAGAACGACAATTACTATACTTATTACTCTTATTATTATCAATCTAACTCATATTATTAGCCATATTATGCTTATATGATCGATAGGACGACAATAACTATACTCATTACTCTTATTATTATCAATCTAACTCATATTAATAGCCATATTATGCTTATATGATCGATAGGACGACAATTACTATACTCATTACTCTTATTATTATCAATCTAACTCATATTATTAGCCATATTATGCTTATATGATCGATATAACGACAATTACTATACTTATTACTCTCATTATTATCAATCTAACTCATACTATTAGCCATATTATGGTTATATGACCGATAGAACGACAATTACTATGCTTATTACTCTTATTATTATCAATCTAACTCATATTATTAGGCATATTATGCTTATATGATCGATATAACGACAATTACTATACTTATTACACTCACTGTTATCAATCTAACTCATATTACTAGCCATATTATGGTTATATGACCGATAGAACGACAATTACTATACTTATTACTCTTATTATTAACAATCTCACTCATATTATTAGCCATATTATGCTTATATGATCGATAGGACGACAATTACTATACTCATTACTCTTATTATTATCAATCTAACTCATATTATTAGCCATATTATGCTTATATGATCGATATAACGACAATTACTATACTTATTACTCTCATTATTATCAATCTAACTCATACTATTAGCCATATTATGGTTATATGACCGATAGAACGACAATTACTATGCTTATTACTCTTAGTATTATCAATCTAACTCATATTATTAGCCATATTATGCTTATATGATCGATAGGACGACAATTACTATACTCATTACTCTTATTATTATCAATCTAACTCATATTATTAGGCATATTATGCTTATATGATCGATATAACGACAATTACTATACTTATTACTCTCATTATTATCAATCTAACTCATACTATTAGCCATATTATGGTTATATGACCGATAGAACGACAATTACTATGCTTATTACTCTTAGTATTATCAATCTAACTCATATTATTAGCCATATTATGCTTATATGATCGATAGGACGACAATTACTATACTCATTACTCTTATTATTATCAATCTCACTCATATTATTAGCCATATTATGCTTATATGATCGATAGGACGACAATTACTATACTCATTACTCTCATTATTATCAATCTAACTCATACTATTAGCCATATTATGGTTATATGACCGATAGAACGACAATTACTATGCCTATTACTCTTAGTATTATCAATCTAACTCATATTATTAGCCATATTATGCTTATATGATCGATAGGACGACAATTACTATACTCATTACTCTTATTATTATCAATCTAACTCATATTATTAGGCATATTATGCTTATATGATCGATATAACGACAATTACTATACTTATTACACTCACTGTTATCAATCTAACTCATATTACTAGCCATATTATGGTTATATGACCGATAGAACGACAATTACTATACTTATTACTCTTATTATTATCAATCTCACTCATATTATTAGCCATATTATGCTCATATGATCGATAGGACGACAATTACTATACTCATTACTCTTATTATTATCAATCTAACTCATATTATTAGCCATATTATGCTTATATGATCGATATAACGACAATTACTATACTTATTACACTCACTGTTATCAATCTAACTCATATTATTAGCCATATTATGCTTATATGATCGATAGGACGACAATTACTATACTCATTACTCTTATTATTATCAATCTAACTCATATTAATAGCCATATTATGCTTATATGATCGATAGGACGACAATTACTATACTCATTACTCTTATTATTATCAATCTAACTCATATTATTAGCCATATTATGCTTATATGATCGATATAACGACAATTACTATACTTATTACTCTCATTATTATCAATCTAACTCATACTATTAGCCATATTATGGTTATATGACCGATAGAACGACAATTACTATGCTTATTACTCTTAGTATTATCAATCTAACTCATATTATTAGCCATATTATGCTTATATGATCGATAGGACGACAATTACTATACTCATTACTCTTATTATTATCAATCTAACTGATATTATTAGCCATATTATGCTTATATGATCGATAGGACGACAATTACTATACTCATTACTCTTATTATTATCAATCTAACTCATATTATTAGGCATATTATGCTTATATGATCGATATAACGACAATTACTATACTTATTACACTCACTGTTATCAATCTAACTCATATTACTAGCCATATTATGGTTATATGACCGATAGAACGACAATTACTATACTTATTACTCTTATTATTATCAATCTCACTCATATTATTAGCCATATTATGCTTATATGATCGATAGGACGACAATTACTATACTCATTACTCTTATTATTATCAATCTAACTCATATTATTAGCCATATTATGCTTATATGATCAATAGGACGACAATTACTACACTCATTACTCTTATTATTATCAATCTAACTCATATTATTAGCCATATTATGCTTGTATGATCGATAGGACGACAATTACTATACTCATTACTCTTATTATTATCAATCTAACTCATATTATTAGGCATATTATGCTTATATGATCGATATAACGACAATTACTATACTTATTACTCTCATTATTATCAATCTAACTCATATTATTAGCCATATTGTGCTTATATGGTCGATAGAACGACAATTACTATACTTATTACTCTTATTATCATCAATCTAACTCATATTATTAGCCATATTATGCTTATATGATCGATAGGACGACAATTACTATAATCATTACTCTTATTATTATCAATCTAACTCATATTATTAGCCATATTATGCTTATATGATCGATAGGACGACAATTGCTATACTCATTACTCTTATTATTATCAATCTAACTCATATTATTAGCCATATTATGCTTATATGATCGATATGACGACAATTACTATACTCAATACTCGTATTATTATCAATCTAACTCATATTATTAGCCATATTATGCTTACATGATCGATAGGACGACAATTACTATACTCATTACTCTTATTATTATCAATCTAACTCATATTATTAGCCATATTATGCTTATATGATCGATAGAACGACAATTACTATACTTATTACTCCCATTATTATCAATCTAACTCATATTATTATCCATATTGTGCTTATATGATCGATAGAACGACAATTACTATACTTATTACTCTTATTATTATCAATCTAACTCATATTATTAGCCATATTATGCTTATATGATCGATAGGACGACAATTACTATACTCATTACTCTTATTATTATCAATCTAACTCATATTATTAGCCATATTGTGCTTATATGATCGATAGAACGACAATTACTATACTTATTACTCTTATTATTATCAATCTAACTCATATTATTAGCCATATTATGCTTATATGATCGATAGGACGACAATTACTATACTCATTAATCTTATTATTATCAATCTAACTCATATTATTAGCCATATTGTGCTTATATGATCGATAGAACGACAATTACTATACTTATTACTCTTATTATTATCAATCTAACTCATATTATTAGCCATATTATGCTTATATGATCGATAGGACGACAATAACTATACTCATTACTCTTATTATTATCAATCTAACTCATATTAATAGCCATATTATGCTTATATGATCGATAGGACGACAATTACTATACTCATTACTCTTATTATTATCAATCTAACTCATATTATTAGCCATATTATGCTTATATGATCGATATAACGACAATTACTATACTTATTACTCTCATTATTATCAATCTAACTCATACTATTAGCCATATTATGGTTATATGACCGATAGAACGACAATTACTATGCTTATTACTCTTAGTATTATCAATCTAACTCATATTATTAGCCATATTATGCTTATATGATCGATAGGACGACAATTACTATACTCATTACTCTTATTACTATCAATCTAACTCATATTATTAGGCATATTATGCTTATATGATCGATATAACGACAATTACTATACTTATTACACTCACTGTTATCAATCTAACTCATATTACTAGCCATATTATGGTTATATGACCGATAGAACGACAATTACTATACTTATTACTCTTATTATTATCAATCTCACTCATATTATTAGCCATATTATGCTTATATGATCGATAGGACGACAATTACTATACTCATTACTCTTATTATTATCAATCTAACTCATATTATTAGCCATATTATGCTTATATGATCGATATAACGACAATTAGTATACTCATTACTCTTATTATTATCAATCTAACTCATATTGTTAGCCATATTATGCTTATATGATCAATAGGACGACAATTACTGCACTCATTACTCTTATTATTATCAATCTAACTCATATTATTAGCCATATTATGCTTGTATGATCGATAGGACGACAATTACTATACTCATTACTCTTATTATTATCAATCTAACTCATATTATTAGGCATATTATGCTTATATGATCGATATAACGACAATTACTATACTTATTACTCTCATTATTATCAATCTAACTCATACTATTAGCCATATTATGGTTATATGACCGATAGAACGACAATTACTATGCTTATTACTCTTATTATTATCAATCTAACTCATATTATTAGGCATATTATGCTTATATGATCGATATAACGACAATTACTATACTTATTACTCTCATTATTATCAATCTAACTCATACTATTAGCCATATTATGGTTATATGACCGATAGAACGACAATTACTATGCTTATTACTCTTAGTATTATCAATCTAACTCATATTATTAGCCATATTATGCTTATATGATCGATAGGACGACAATTACTATACTCATTACTCTTATTATTATCAATCTAACTCATATTATTAGGCATATTATGCTTATATGATCGATATAACGACAATTACTATACTTATTACACTCACTGTTATCAATCTAACTCATATTACTAGCCATATTATGGTTATATGACCGATAGAACGACAATTACTATACTTATTACTCTTATTATTATCAATCTCACTCATATTATTAGCCATATTATGCTTATATGATCGATAGGACGACAATTACTATACTCATTACTCTTATTATTATCAATCTAACTCATATTATTAGCCATATTATGCTTATATGATCGATATAACGACAATTACTATACTTATTACACTCACTGTTATCAATCTAACTCATATTATTAGCCATATTATGCTTATATGATCGATAGGACGACAATTACTATACTCATTACTCTTATTATTATCAATCTAACTCATATTATTAGCCATATTATGCTTATATGATCGATAGGACGACAATTACTATACTCATTACTCTTATTATTATCAATCTAACTCATATTATTAGCCATATTATGCTTATATGATCAATAGGACGACAATTACTACACTCATTACTATTATTATTATCAATCTAACTCATATTATTAGCCATATTGTGCTTATATGGTCGATAGAACGACAATTACTATACTTATTACTCTTATTATCATCAATCTAACTCATATTATTAGCCATATTATGCTTATATGATCGATAGGACGACAATTACTATAATCATTACTCTTATTATTATCAATCTAACTCATATTATTAGCCATATTATGCTTATATGATCGATAGGACGACAATTGCTATACTCATTACTCTTATTATTATCAATCTAACTCATATTATTAGCCATATTATGCTTATATGATCGATATGACGACAATTACTATACTCAATACTCGTATTATTATCAATCTAACTCATATTATTAGCCATATTATGCTTACATGATCGATAGGACGACAATTACTATACTCATTACTCTTATTATTATCAATCTAACTCATATTATTAGCCATATTATGCTTATATGATCGATAGAACGACAATTACTATACTTATTACTCCCATTATTATCAATCTAACTCATATTATTATCCATATTGTGCTTATATGATCGATAGAACGACAATTACTATACTTATTACTCTTATTATTATCAATCTAACTCATATTATTAGCCATATTATGCTTATATGATCGATAGGACGACAATTACTATACTCATTACTCTTATTATTATCAATCTAACTCATATTATTAGCCATATTGTGCTTATATGATCGATAGAACGACAATTACTATACTTATTACTCTTATTATTACCAATCTAACTCATATTATTAGCCATATTGTGCTTATATGATCGATAGAACGACAATTACTATACTTATTACTCTTATTATTATCAATCTAACTCATATTATTAGCCATATTATGCTTATATGATCGATAGGACGACAATTACTATACTCATTACTCTTATTATTATCAATCTAACTCATATTATTAGGCATATTATGCTTATATGATCGATATAACGACAATTACTATACTTATTACACTCACTGTTATCAATCCAACTCATATTACTAGCCATATTATGGTTATATGACCGATAGAACGACAATTACTATACTTATTACTCTTATTATTATCAATCTAACTCATATTATTAGCCATATTATGCTTATATGATCGATAGGACGACAATTACTATACTCATTACTCTTATTATTATCAATCTAACTCATATTATTAGCCATATTGTGCTTATATGATCGATAGAACGACAATTACTATACTTATTACTCTTATTATTATCAATCTAACTCATATTATTAGCCATATTATGCTTATATGATCGATAGGACGACAATTACTATACTCATTAATCTCATTATTATCAATCTAACTCATATTATTAGCCATATTGTGCTTATATGATCGATAGAACGACAATTACTATACTTATTACTCTTATTATTATCAATCTAACTCATATTATTAGCCATATTATGCTTATATGATCGATAGGACGACAATAACTATACTCATTACTCTTATTATTATCAATCTAACTCATATTAATAGCCATATTATGCTTATATGATCGATAGGACGACAATTACTATACTCATTACTCTTATTATTATCAATCTAACTCATATTATTAGCCATATTATGCTTATATGATCGATATAACGACAATTACTATACTTATTACTCTCATTATTATCAATCTAACTCATACTATTAGCCATATTATGGTTATATGACCGATAGAACGACAATTACTATGCTTATTACTCTTATTATTATCAATCTAACTCATATTATTAGGCATATTATGCTTATATGATCGATATAACGACAATTACTATACTTATTACACTCACTGTTATCAATCTAACTCATATTACTAGCCATATTATGGTTATATGACCGATAGAACGACAATTACTATACTTATTACTCTTATTATTAACAATCTCACTCATATTATTAGCCATATTATGCTTATATGATCGATAGGACGACAATTACTATACTCATTACTCTTATTATTATCAATCTAACTCATATTATTAGCCATATTATGCTTATATGATCGATATAACGACAATTACTATACTTATTACTCTCATTATTATCAATCTAACTCATACTATTAGCCATATTATGGTTATATGACCGATAGAACGACAATTACTATGCTTATTACTCTTAGTATTATCAATCTAACTCATATTATTAGCCATATTATGCTTATATGATCGATAGGACGACAATTACTATACTCATTACTCTTATTATTATCAATCTAACTCATATTATTAGGCATATTATGCTTATATGATCGATATAACGACAATTACTATACTTATTACTCTCATTATTATCAATCTAACTCATACTATTAGCCATATTATGGTTATATGACCGATAGAACGACAATTACTATGCTTATTACTCTTAGTATTATCAATCTAACTCATATTATTAGCCATATTATGCTTATATGATCGATAGGACGACAATTACTATACTCATTACTCTTATTATTATCAATCTCACTCATATTATTAGCCATATTATGCTTATATGATCGATAGGACGACAATTACTATACTCATTACTCTCATTATTATCAATCTAACTCATACTATTAGCCATATTATGGTTATATGACCGATAGAACGACAATTACTATGCCTATTACTCTTAGTATTATCAATCTAACTCATATTATTAGCCATATTATGCTTATATGATCGATAGGACGACAATTACTATACTCATTACTCTTATTATTATCAATCTAACTCATATTATTAGGCATATTATGCTTATATGATCGATATAACGACAATTACTATACTTATTACACTCACTGTTATCAATCTAACTCATATTACTAGCCATATTATGGTTATATGACCGATAGAACGACAATTACTATACTTATTACTCTTATTATTATCAATCTCACTCATATTATTAGCCATATTATGCTCATATGATCGATAGGACGACAATTACTATACTCATTACTCTTATTATTATCAATCTAACTCATATTATTAGCCATATTATGCTTATATGATCGATATAACGACAATTACTATACTTATTACACTCACTGTTATCAATCTAACTCATATTATTAGCCATATTATGCTTATATGATCGATAGGACGACAATTACTATACTCATTACTCTTATTATTATCAATCTAACTCATATTAATAGCCATATTATGCTTATATGATCGATAGGACGACAATTACTATACTCATTACTCTTATTATTATCAATCTAACTCATATTATTAGCCATATTATGCTTATATGATCGATATAACGACAATTACTATACTTATTACTCTCATTATTATCAATCTAACTCATACTATTAGCCATATTATGGTTATATGACCGATAGAACGACAATTACTATGCTTATTACTCTTAGTATTATCAATCTAACTCATATTATTAGCCATATTATGCTTATATGATCGATAGGACGACAATAACTATACTCATTACTCTTATTATTATCAATCTAACTGATATTATTAGCCATATTATGCTTATATGATCGATAGGACGACAATTACTATACTCATTACTCTTATTATTATCAATCTAACTCATATTATTAGGCATATTATGCTTATATGATCGATATAACGACAATTACTATACTTATTACACTCACTGTTATCAATCTAACTCATATTACTAGCCATATTATGGTTATATGACCGATAGAACGACAATTACTATACTTATTACTCTTATTATTATCAATCTCACTCATATTATTAGCCATATTATGCTTATATGATCGATAGGACGACAATTACTATACTCATTACTCTTATTATTATCAATCTAACTCATATTATTAGCCATATTATGCTTATATGATCAATAGGACGACAATTACTACACTCATTACTCTTATTATTATCAATCTAACTCATATTATTAGCCATATTATGCTTGTATGATCGATAGGACGACAATTACTATACTCATTACTCTTATTATTATCAATCTAACTCATATTATTAGGCATATTATGCTTATATGATCGATATAACGACAATTACTATACTTATTACTCTCATTATTATCAATCTAACTCATATTATTAGCCATATTGTGCTGATATGGTCGATAGAACGACAATTACTATACTTATTACTCTTATTATCATCAATCTAACTCATATTATTAGCCATATTATGCTTATATGATCGATAGGACGACAATTACTATAATCATTACTCTTATTATTATCAATCTAACTCATATTATTAGCCATATTATGCTTATATGATCGATAGGACGACAATTGCTATACTCATTACTCTTATTATTATCAATCTAACTCATATTATTAGCCATATTATGCTTATATGATCGATATGACGACAATTACTATACTCAATACTCGTATTATTATCAATCTAACTCATATTATTAGCCATATTATGCTTACATGATCGATAGGACGACAATTACTATACTCATTACTCTTATTATTATCAATCTAACTCATATTATTAGCCATATTATGCTTATATGATCGATAGAACGACAATTACTATACTTATTACTCCCATTATTATCAATCTAACTCATATTATTATCCATATTGTGCTTATATGATCGATAGAACGACAATTACTATACTTATTACTCTTATTATTATCAATCTAACTCATATTATTAGCCATATTATGCTTATATGATCGATAGGACGACAATTACTATACTCATTACTCTTATTATTATCAATCTAACTCATATTATTAGCCATATTGTGCTTATATGATCGATAGAACGACAATTACTATACTTATTACTCTTATTATTATCAATCTAACTCATATTATTAGCCATATTATGCTTATATGATCGATAGGACGACAATTACTATACTCATTAATCTTATTATTATCAATCTAACTCATATTATTAGCCATATTGTGCTTATATGATCGATAGAACGACAATTACTATACTTATTACTCTTATTATTATCAATCTAACTCATATTATTAGCCATATTATGCTTATATGATCGATAGGACGACAATAACTATACTCATTACTCTTATTATTATCAATCTAACTCATATTAATAGCCATATTATGCTTATATGATCGATAGGACGACAATTACTATACTCATTACTCTTATTATTATCAATCTAACTCATATTATTAGCCATATTATGCTTATATGATCGATATAACGACAATTACTATACTTATTACTCTCATTATTATCAATCTAACTCATACTATTAGCCATATTATGGTTATATGACCGATAGAACGACAATTACTATGCTTATTACTCTTAGTATTATCAATCTAACTCATATTATTAGCCATATTATGCTTATATGATCGATAGGACGACAATTACTATACTCATTACTCTTATTACTATCAATCTAACTCATATTATTAGGCATATTATGCTTATATGATCGATATAACGACAATTACTATACTTATTACACTCACTGTTATCAATCTAACTCATATTACTAGCCATATTATGGTTATATGACCGATAGAACGACAATTACTATACTTATTACTCTTATTATTATCAATCTCACTCATATTATTAGCCATATTATGCTTATATGATCGATAGGACGACAATTACTATACTCATTACTCTTATTATTATCAATCTAACTCATATTATTAGCCATATTATGCTTATATGATCGATATAACGACAATTAGTATACTCATTACTCTTATTATTATCAATCTAACTCATATTGTTAGCCATATTATGCTTATATGATCAATAGGACGACAATTACTGCACTCATTACTCTTATTATTATCAATCTAACTCATATTATTAGCCATATTATGCTTGTATGATCGATAGGACGACAATTACTATACTCATTACTCTTATTATTATCAATCTAACTCATATTATTAGGCATATTATGCTTATATGATCGATATAACGACAATTACTATACTTATTACTCTCATTATTATCAATCTAACTCATATTATTAGCCATATTGTGCTTATATGGTCGATAGAACGACAATTACTATACTTATTACTCTTATTATCATCAATCTAACTCATATTATTAGCCATATTATGCTTATATGATCGATAGGACGACAATTACTATACTCATTACTCTTATTATTATCAATCTAACTCATATTATTAGCCATATTATGCTTATATGATCGATTGGACGACAATTGCTATACTCATTACTCTTATTATTATCAATCTAACTCATATTATTAGCCATATTATGCTTATATGATCGATATGACGACAATTACTATACTCAATACTCGTATTATTATCAATCTAACTCATATTATTAGCCATATTATGCTTACATGATCGATAGGACGACAATTACTATACTCATTACTCTTATTATTATCAATCTAACTCATATTATTAGCCATATTATGCTTATATGATCGATAGAACGACAATTACTATACTTATTACTCCCATTATTATCAATCTAACTCATATTATTATCCATATTGTGCTTATATGATCGATAGAACGACAATTACTATACTTATTACTCTTATTATTATCAATCTAACTCATATTATTAGCCATATTATGCTTATATGATCGATAGGACGACAATTACTATACTCATTACTCTTATTATTATCAATCTAACTCATATTATTAGCCATATTATGCTTATATGATCGATAGGACGACAATTACTATACTCATTACTCTTATTATTATCAATCTAACTCATATTATTAGCCATATTATGCTTATATGATCGATATGACGACAATTACTATACTCAATACTCGTATTATTATCAATCTAACTCATATTATTAGCCATATTATGGTTATATGACCGATAGAACGACAATTACTATACTTATTACTCTTATTATTATCAATCTAACTCATATTATTAGCCACATTATGCTTATATGATCGATAGGACGACAATTACTATACTCATTACTCTTATTATTATCAATCTAACTCATATTATTAGCCATATTGTGCTTATATGATCGATAGAACTACAATTACTATACTTATTACTCTCATTATTATCAATCTAACTCATATTATTAGCCATATTGTGCTTATATGGTCGATAGAACGACAATTACTATACTTATTACTCTTATTATCATCAATCTAACTCATATTATTAGCCATATTATGCTTATATGATCGATAGGACGACAATTACTATACTCATTACTCTTATTATTATCAATCTAACTCATATTATTAGCCATATTATGCTTATATGATCGATAGGACGACAATTGCTATACTGATTACTCTTATTATTATCAATCTAACTCATATTATTAGCCATATTATGCTTATATGATCGATATGACGACAATTACTATACTCAATACTCGTATTATTATCAATCTAACTCATATTATTAGCCATATTATGCACACATGATCGATAGGACGACAATTACTATACTCATTACTCTTATTATTATCAATCTAACTCATATTATTAGCCATATTATGCTTATATGATCGATAGAACGACAATTACTATACTTATTACTCCCATTATTATCAATCTAACTCATATTATTATCCATATTGTGCTTATATGATCGATAGAACGACAATTACTATACTTATTACTCTTATTATTATCAATCTAACTCATATTATTAGCCATATTATGCTTATATGATCGATAGGACGACAATTACTATACTCATTACTCTTATTATTATCAATCTAACTCATATTATTAGCCATATTATGCTTATATGATCGATAGGACGACAATTACTATACTCATTACTCTTATTATTATCAATCTAACTCATATTATTAGCCATATTATGCTTATATGATCGATATGACGACAATTACTATACTCAATACTCGTATTATTATCAATCTAACTCATATTATTAGCCATATTATGGTTATATGACCGATAGAACGACAATTACTATACTTATTACTCTTATTATTATCAATCTAACTCATATTATTAGCCACATTATGCTTATATGATCGATAGGACGACAATTACTATACTCATTACTCTTATTATTATCAATCTAACTCATATTATTAGCCATATTGTGCTTATATGATCGATAGAACTACAATTACTATACTTATTACTCTTATTATTATCAATCTAACTCATATTATTAGCCATATTATGCTTATATGATCGATAGGACGAAAATTACTATACTCATTACTCTTATTATTATCAATCTAACTCATATTATTAGCCATATTGTGCTTATATGATCGATAGAACGACAATTACTATACTTATTACTCTTATTATTATCAATCTAACTCATATTATTAGCCATATTATGCTTATATGATCGATAGGACGACAATAACTATACTCATTACTCTTATTATTATCAATCTAACTCATATTATTAGCCATATTATGCTTACATGATCGATGGGACGACAATTACTATACTCATTACTCTTATTATTATCAATCTAACTCAAATTATTAGCCATATTGTGCTTATATGATCGATAGAACCACAATTACTATACTTATTACTCTTATTATTATCAATCTAACTCATATTATTAGCCATATTATGCTTATATGATCGATAGGACGAAAATTACTATACTCATTACTCTTATTATTATCAATCTAACTCATATTATTAGCCATATTGTGCTTATATGATCGATAGAACGACAATTACTATACTTATTACTCTTATTATTATCAATCTAACTCATATTATTAGCCATATTATGCTTATATGATCGATAGGACGACAATAACTATACTCATTACTCTTATTATTATCAATCTAACTCATATTATTAGCCATATTATGCTTACATGATCGATAGGACGACAATTACTATACTCATTACTCTTATTATTATCAATCTAACTCATATTATTAGCCATATTATGCTTTTATGATCGATAGGACGACAATTACTGTACTCATTACTCTTATTATTATCAATCTAAATCATATTATTAGCCATATTATGCTTATATGATCGATATTACGACAATTACTATACTTATTACTCTTATTATTATCAATCTAACTCATATTATTAGCCATATTATGCTTATATGATCGATAGGACGACAATTACCATACTCATTACTCTTATTATTATCAATCTACCTCATATTATTAGCCATAGTGTGCTTATATGATCGATAGAACGACAATTACTATACTTATTACTCCTATTAATATCAATCTAACTCATATTATTAGCCATATTGTGCTTATATGATCGATAGAACTACAATTACTATACTTATTACTCTCATTATTATCAATCTAACTCATATTATTAGCCATATTATGCTTTTATGATCGATAGGACGACAATTACTGTACTCATTACTCTTATTATTATCAATCTAAATCATATTATTAGCCATATTATGCTTATATGATCGATATTACGACAATTACTATACTTATTACTCTTATTATTATCAATCTAACTCATATTATTAGCCATATTATGCTTATATGATCGATAGGACGACAATTACCATACTCATTACTCTTATTATTATCAATCTACCTCATATTATTAGCCATAGTGTGCTTATATGATCGATAGAACGACAATTACTATACTTATTACTCTTATTAATATCAATCTAACTCATATTATTAGCCATATTATGCTTATATGATCGATAGGACGACAATTGCTATACTCATTACTCTTATTATTATCAATCTAACTCATATTATTAGCCATATTATGCTTATATGATCGATATGACGACAATTACTATACTCAATACTCGTATTATTATCAATCTAACTCATATTATTAGCCATATTATACTTATATGATCGATAGAACGACAATTACTATACTTATTACTCTCATTATTATCAATCTAACTCATATTATTAGCCATATTGTGCTTATATGATCGATAGAACGACAATTACTATACTTATTACACTCACTGTTATCAATCCAACTCATATTACTAGCCATATTATGGTTATATGACCGATAGAACGACAATTACTATACTTATTACACTTATTATTATCAATCTAACTCATATTATTAGCCATATTATGCTTATATGATCGATAGGACGACAATTACTATACTCATTACTCTTATTATTATCAATCTAACTCATATTATTAGCCATATTATGCTTATATGATCGATAGGACGACAATTACTATACTCATTACTCTTATTATTATCAATCTAACTCATATTATTAGCCATATTATGCTTATATGATCGATAGGACGCCAATTACTATACTCATTACTCTTATTATTATCAATCTAACTCATATTATTAGCCATATTATGCTTATATGATCAATAGGACGACAATTACTACACTCATTACTCTTATTATTATCAATCTAACTCAAATTATTAGCCATATTATGCTTATATGATCGATAGGACGCCAATTACTATTCTCATTACTCTTATTATTATCAATCTAACTCATATTATTAGGCATATTATGGTTATATGACCGATAGAACGACAATTACTATACTTATTACTCTTATTATTATCAATCTAACTCATATTATTAGGCATATTATGCTTATATGATCGATATAACGACAATTACTATACTTATTACACTCACTGTTATCAATCCAACTCATATTACTAGCCATATTATGGTTATATGACCGATAGAACGACAATTACTATACTTATTACTCTTATTATTATCAATCTAACTCATATTATTCGCTATATTATGGTTATATGACCGATAGAACGACAATTACTATACTTATTACTCTTATAATTATCAATCTAACTCATATTATTAGCCATATTATGCTTATATGATCGATAGGACGACAATTACTATACTCATTACTCTTATTATTATCAATCTAACTCATATTATTAGCCCTATTATGCTTATATGATCGATAGGATGACAATTACTATACTCATTACTCTTATTAATATCAATCTAACTCATATTATTAGCCATATTATGCTTATATGATCAATAGGACGACAATTACTACACTCAATACTCGTATTATTATCAATCTAACTCATATTATTAGCCATATTATGGTTATATGACCGATAGAACGACAATTACTATGCTTATTACACTCACTGTTATCAATCTAACTCATATTATTAACCATATTATGCAGATATGATCGATAGAACGACAATTACTATACTTATTACTCTTATTCTTATGAATCTAACTCATATTATTAGCCATATTATGCTTATATGATCGATAGGATGACAATTACTATACTCATTACTCTTATTAATATCAATCTAACTCATATTATTAGCCATATTATGCTTATATGATCGATAGGACGACAATTACTATACTCATTACTCTTATTATTATCAATCTAACTCATACTATTAGCCATATTATGCTTACATGATCGATAGGACGACAATTACTATACTCATTACTCTTATTATTATCAATCTAACTCATATTATTAGCCATATTATGCTTATATGGTCGATAGGACGACAATTACTATACTCATTACTCTTATTAATATCAATCTAACTCATATTATTAGCCATATTATGCTTATATGATCGATAGGACGACAATTACTATACTCATTACTCTTATTATTATCAATCTAACTCATACTATTAGCCATATTATGCTTACATGATCGATAGGACGACAATTACTATACTCATTACTCTTATTATTATCAATCTAACTCATATTATTAGCCATATTGTGCTTATATGATCGATAGAACTACAATTACTATACTTATTACTCTCATTATTATCAATCTAACTCATATTATTAGCCATATTGTGCTTATATGGTCGATAGAACGACAATTACTATACTCATTACTCTTATTATTATCAATCTAACTCATATTATTAGCCATATTATGCTTATATGATCGATAGGACGACAATTACTATACTCATTACTCTTATTATTATCAATCTAACTCATATTATTAGCCATATTGTGCTTATATGATCGATAGAACGACAATTACTATACTTATTACTCTTATTATTATCAATCTAACTCATATTATTAGCCATATTATGCTTATATGATCGATAGGACGACAATAACTATACTCATTACTCTTATTATTATCAATCTAACTCATATTATTAGCCATATTATGCTTACATGATCGATGGGACGACAATTACTATACTCATTACTCTTATTATTATCAATCTAACTCAAATTATTAGCCATATTGTGCTTATATGATCGATAGAACCACAATTACTATACTTATTACTCTTATTATTATCAATCTAACTCATATTATTAGCCATATTATGCTTATATGATCGATAGGACGAAAATTACTATACTCATTACTCTTATTATTATCAATCTAACTCATATTATTAGCCATATTGTGCTTATATGATCGATAGAACGACAATTACTATACTTATTACTCTTATTATTATCAATCTAACTCATATTATTAGCCATATTATGCTTATATGATCGATAGGACGACAATAACTATACTCATTACTCTTATTATTATCAATCTAACTCATATTATTAGCCATATTATGCTTACATGATCGATAGGACGACAATTACTATACTCATTACTCTTATTATTATCAATCTAACTCATATTATTAGCCATATTATGCTTTTATGATCGATAGGACGACAATTACTGTACTCATTACTCTTATTATTATCAATCTAAATCATATTATTAGCCATATTATGCTTATATGATCGATATTACGACAATTACTATACTTATTACTCTTATTATTATCAATCTAACTCATATTATTAGCCATATTATGCTTATATGATCGATAGGACGACAATTACCATACTCATTACTCTTATTATTATCAATCTACCTCATATTATTAGCCATAGTGTGCTTATATGATCGATAGAACGACAATTACTATACTTATTACTCCTATTAATATCAATCTAACTCATATTATTAGCCATATTGTGCTTATATGATCGATAGAACTACAATTACTATACTTATTACTCTCATTATTATCAATCTAACTCATATTATTAGCCATATTATGCTTTTATGATCGATAGGACGACAATTACTGTACTCATTACTCTTATTATTATCAATCTAAATCATATTATTAGCCATATTATGCTTATATGATCGATATTACGACAATTACTATACTTATTACTCTTATTATTATCAATCTAACTCATATTATTAGCCATATTATGCTTATATGATCGATAGGACGACAATTACCATACTCATTACTCTTATTATTATCAATCTACCTCATATTATTAGCCATAGTGTGCTTATATGATCGATAGAACGACAATTACTATACTTATTACTCTTATTAATATCAATCTAACTCATATTATTAGCCATATTATGCTTATATGATCGATAGGACGACAATTACTATACTCATTACTCTTATTATTATCAATCTAACTCATATTATTAGCCATATTATGCTTATATGATCGATAGGACGACAATTGCTATACTCATTACTCTTATTATTATCAATCTAACTCATATTATTAGCCATATTATGCTTATATGATCGATATGACGACAATTACTATACTCAATACTCGTATTATTATCAATCTAACTCATATTATTAGCCATATTATACTTATATGATCGATAGAACGACAATTACTATACTTATTACTCTCATTATTATCAATCTAACTCATATTATTAGCCATATTGTGCTTATATGATCGATAGAACGACAATTACTATACTTATTACACTCACTGTTATCAATCCAACTCATATTACTAGCCATATTATGGTTATATGACCGATAGAACGACAATTACTATACTTATTACACTTATTATTATCAATCTAACTCATATTATTAGCCATATTATGCTTATATGATCGATAGGACGACAATTACTATACTCATTACTCTTATTATTATCAATCTAACTCATATTATTAGCCATATTATGCTTATATGATCGATAGGACGACAATTACTATACTCATTACTCTTATTATTATCAATCTAACTCATATTATTAGCCATATTATGCTTATATGATCGATAGGACGCCAATTACTATACTCATTACTCTTATTATTATCAATCTAACTCATATTATTAGCCATATTATGCTTATATGATCAATAGGACGACAATTACTACACTCATTACTCTTATTATTATCAATCTAACTCAAATTATTAGCCATATTATGCTTATATGATCGATAGGACGCCAATTACTATTCTCATTACTCTTATTATTATCAATCTAACTCATATTATTAGGCATATTATGGTTATATGACCGATAGAACGACAATTACTATACTTATTACTCTTATTATTATCAATCTAACTCATATTATTAGGCATATTATGCTTATATGATCGATATAACGACAATTACTATACTTATTACACTCACTGTTATCAATCCAACTCATATTACTAGCCATATTATGGTTATATGACCGATAGAACGACAATTACTATACTTATTACTCTTATTATTATCAATCTAACTCATATTATTCGCTATATTATGGTTATATGACAGATAGAACGACAATTACTATACTTATTACTCTTATAATTATCAATCTAACTCATATTATTAGCCATATTATGCTTATATGATCGATAGGACGACAATTACTATACTCATTACTCTTATTATTATCAATCTAACTCATATTATTAGCCCTATTATGCTTATATGATCGATAGGATGACAATTACTATACTCATTACTCTTATTAATATCAATCTAACTCATATTATTAGCCATATTATGCTTATATGATCAATAGGACGACAATTACTACACTCAATACTCGTATTATTATCAATCTAACTCATATTATTAGCCATATTATGGTTATATGACCGATAGAACGACAATTACTATGCTTATTACACTCACTGTTATCAATCTAACTCATATTATTAACCATATTATGCAGATATGATCGATAGAACGACAATTACTATACTTATTACTCTTATTCTTATGAATCTAACTCATATTATTAGCCATATTATGCTTATATGATCGATAGGATGACAATTACTATACTCATTACTCTTATTAATATCAATCTAACTCATATTATTAGCCATATTATGCTTATATGATCGATAGGACGACAATTACTATACTCATTACTCTTATTATTATCAATCTAACTCATACTATTAGCCATATTATGCTTACATGATCGATAGGACGACAATTACTATACTCATTACTCTTATTATTATCAATCTAACTCATATTATTAGCCATATTATGCTTATATGATCGATAGGACGACAATTACTATACTCATTACTCTTATTATTATCAATCTAAATCATATTATTAGCCATATTATGCTTATATGATCGATATAAGGACAATTACTATACTTATTACACTCACAGTTATCAAACTAACTCATATTATTAGCCATATTATGCTTATATGACCGATAGAACGACAATTACTATACTTATTACACTCACTATTATCAATCTAACTCATATGATTAGGCATATTATGGTTATATGACCGATAGAACGAGAATTACTATACTTATTACTCTTATTATTATCAATCTAACTCATATTATTAGCCATATTATGCTTATATGATTGATCGGACGACAATTACTATACTCATTACTCTTACTATTATCAATCTAACTCACATTATTAGCCATATTATGCTTATATGATCAATAGGACGACAATTACTACACTCATTACTCTTATTATTATCAATCTAACTCATATTATTAGCCATATTATGCTTATATGATCGATAGGACGACAATTGCTATACTCATTACTCTTATTATTATCAATCTAACTCATATTATTAGCCATATTATGCTTATATGATCGATATGACGACAATTACTATACTCAATACCTGTATTATTATCAATCTAACTCATATTATTAGCCATATTATACTTATATGATCGATAGAACGACAATTACTATACTTATTACTCTCATTATTATCAATCTAACTCATATTATTAGCCATATTGTGCTCATATGATCGATAGAACGAGAATTACTATACTTATTACACTCACTGTTATCAATCCAACTCATATTACTAGCCATATTATGGTTATATGACCGATAGAACGACAATTACTATACTTATTACACTTATTATTATCAATCTAACTCATATTATTAGCCATATTATGCTTATATGATCGATAGGACGACAACTACTATACTCATTACTCTTATTATTATCAATCTAACTCATATTATTAGCCATATTATGCTTATATGATCGATAGGACGACAATTACTATACTCATTACTCTTATTATTATCAATCTAACTCATATTATTAGCCATATTATGCTTATATGATCGATAGGACGCCAATTACTATACTCATTACTCTTATTATTATCAATCTAACTCATATTATTAGCCATATTATGCTTATATGATCAATAGGACGACAATTACTACACTCATTACTCTTATTATTATCAATCTAACTCATATTATTAGCCATATTATGCTTATATGATCGATAGGACGACAATTACTATACTCATTACTCTTATTATTATCAATCTAACTCAAATTATTAGCCATATTATGCTTATATGATCGATAGGACGCCAATTACTATACTCATTACTCTTATTATTATCAATCTAACTCATATTATTAGCCATATTATGCTTATATGATCGACAGGACGACAATAACTATACTCATTACTCTTATTATTATCAGTCTAACTCATATTATTAGCCATATTATGCTTATATGATCGATAGGACGACAATTACTATACTCATTACTCTTATTATTATCAATCTAACTCATATTATTAGCCATATTATGCTTATATGATCGATAGGACGACAATTACTATACTCATTACTCTTATTATTATCAATCTAACTCATATTATTAGGCATATTATGGTTATATGACCGATAGAACGACAATTACTATACTTATTACTCTTATTATTATCAATCTAACTCATATTATTAGGCATATTAAGCTTATATGATCGATATAACGACAATTACTATACTTATTACACTCACTGTTATCAATCCAACTCATATTACTAGCCATATTATGGTTATATGACCGATAGAACGACAATTACTATACTCAATACTCGTATTATTATCAATCTAACTCATATTATTAGCCATATTATGGTTATATGACCAATAGAACGACAATTACTAAGCTTATTACACTCACTGTTATCAATCTAACTCATATTATTATCCATATTATGCAGATATGATCGATAGAACGACAATTACTATACTCATTACTCTTATTAATATCAATCTAACTCATATTATTAGCCATATTATGCTTATATGATCGATAGGACGACAATTACTATACTCATTACTCTTATTATTATCAATCTAACTCATACTATTAGCCATATTATGCTTACATGATCGATAGGACGACAATTACTATACTCATTACTCTTATTATTATCAATCTAACTCATATTATTAGCCATATTATGCTTATATGATCGATAGGACGACAATTACTATACTCATTACTCTTATTAATATCAATCTAACTCATATTATTAGCCATATTATGCTTATATGATCGATAGGACGACAATTACTATACTCATTACTCTTATTATTATCAATCTAACTCATATTATTAGCCATATTATGCTTGTATGATCGAAAGGACGACAATTACTATACTCATTACTCTTATTATTATCAATCTAACTCATATTATTAGGCATATTATGCTTATATGATCGATATAACGACAATTACTATACTTATTACTCTCATGATTATCAATCTAACTCATATTATTAGCCATATTATGCTTGTATGATCGATAGGACGACAATTACTATACTCATTACTCTTATTATTATCAATCTAACTCATATTATTAGGCATATTATGCTTATATGATCGATATAACGACAATTACTATACTTATTACTCTCATTATTATCAATCTAACTCATATTATTAGCCATATTGTGCTTATATGGTCGATAGAACGACAATTACTATACTTATTACTCTTATTATCATCAATCTGACTCTTATTATTAGCCATATTATGCTTATATGATCGATAGGACGACAATTACTATAATCATTACTCTTATTATTATCAATCTAACTCATATTATTAGCCATATTATGCTTATATGATCGATTGGACGACAATTGCTATACTCATTACTCTTATTATTATCAATCTAACTCATATTATTAGCCATATTATGCTTATATGATCGATATGACGACAATTACTATACTCAATACTCGTATTATTATCAATCTAACTCATATTATTAGCCATATTATGCTTATATGATCGATAGAACGACAATTACTATACTTATTACTCTCATTATTATCAATCTAACTCATATTATTAGCCATATTGTGCTTATATGATCGATAGAACGACAATTACTATACTTATTACACTCACTGTTATCAATCCAACTCATATTACTAGCCATATTATGGTTATATGACCGATAGAACGACAATTACTATACTTATTACACTTATTATTATCAATCTAACTCATATTATTAGCCATATTATGCTTATATGATCGATAGGACGACAATTACTATACTCATTACTCTTATTATTATCAATCTAACTCATATTATTAGCCATATTATGCTTATATGATCGATATGACGACAATTACTATACTCAATACTCGTATTATTATCAATCTAACTCATATTATTAGCCATATTATGGTTATATGACCGATAGAACGACAATTACTATACTTATTACTCTTATTATTATCAATCTAACTCATATTATTAGCCACATTATGCTTATATGATCGATAGGACGACAATTACTATACTCATTACTCTTATTATTATCAATCTAACTCATATTATTAGCCATATTGTGCTTATATGATCGATAGAACTACAATTACTATACTTATTACTCTTATTATTATCAATCTAACTCATATTATTAGCCATATTATGCTTATATGATCGATAGGACGAAAATTACTATACTCATTACTCTTATTATTATCAATCTAACTCATATTATTAGCCATATTGTGCTTATATGATCGATAGAACGACAATTGCTATACTTATTACTCTTATTATTATCAATCTAACTCATATTATTAGCCATATTATGCTTATATGATCGATAGGACGACAATAACTATACTCATTACTCTTATTATTATCAATCTAACTCATATTATTAGCCATATTATGCTTATATGATCGATATGACGACAATTACTATACTCAATACTCGTATTATTATCAATCTAACTCATATTATTAGCCATATTATACTTATATGATCGATAGAACGACAATTACTATACTTATTACTCTCATTATTATCAATCTAACTCATATTATTAGCCATATTGTGCTTATATGATCGATAGAACGACAATTACTATACTTATTACACTCACTGTTATCAATCCAACTCATATTACTAGCCATATTATGGTTATATGACCGATAGAACGACAATTACTATACTTATTACACTTATTATTATCAATCTAACTCATATTATTAGCCATATTATGCTTATATGATCGATAGGACGACAATTACTATACTCATTACTCTTATTATTATCAATCTAACTCATATTATTAGCCATATTATGCTTATATGATCGATATGACGACAATTACTATACTCAATACTCGTATTATTATCAATCTAACTCATATTATTAGCCATATTATGGTTATATGACCGATAGAACGACAATTACTATACTTATTACTCTCATTATTATCAATCTAACTCATATTATTAGCCATATTGTGCTTATATGATCGATAGAACGACAATTACTATACTTATTACACTCACTGTTATCAATCCAACTCATATTACTAGCCATATTATGGTTATATGACCGATAGAACGACAATTACTATACTTATTACACTTATTATTATCAATCTAACTCATATTATTAGCCATATTATGCTTATATGATCGATAGGACGACAATTACTATACTCATTACTCTTATTATTATCAATCTAACTCATATTATTAGCCATATTATGCTTATATGATCGATAGGACGACAATTACTATACTCATTACTCTTATTATTATCAATCTAACTCATATTATTAGCCATATTATGCTTATATGATCGATAGGACGCCAATTACTATACTCATTACTCTTATTATTATCAATCTAACTCATATTATTAGCCATATTATGCTTATATGATCAATAGGACGACAATTACTACACTCATTACTCTTATTATTATCAATCTAACTCAAATTATTAGCCATATTATGCTTATATGATCGATAGGACGCCAATTACTATTCTCATTACTCTTATTATTATCAATCTAACTCATATTATTAGCCATATTATGCTTATATGATCGACAGGACGACAATAACTATACTCATTACTCTTATTATTATCAATCTAACTCATATTATTAGCCATATTATGCTTATATGATCGATAGGACGACAATTACTATACTCATTACTCTTATTATTATCAATCTAACTCATATTATTAGCCATATTATGCTTATATGATCGATAGGACGACAATTACTATACTCATTACTCTTATTATTATCAATCTAACTCATATTATTAGGCATATTATGGTTATATGACCGATAGAACGACAATTACTATACTTATTACTCTTATTATTATCAATCTAACTCATATTATTAGGCATATTATGCTTATATGATCGATATAACGACAATTACTATACTTATTACACTCACTGTTATCAATCCAACTCATATTACTAGCCATATTATGGTTATATGACCGATAGAACGACAATTACTATACTTATTACTCTTATTATTATCAATCTAACTCATATTATTCGCTATATTATGGTTATATGACCGATAGAACGACAATTACTATACTTATTACTCTTATAATTATCAATCTAACTCATATTATTAGCCATATTATGCTTATATGATCGATAGGACGACAATTACTATACTCATTACTCTTATTATTATCAATCTAACTCATATTATTAGCCCTATTATGCTTATATGATCGATAGGATGACAATTACTATACTCATTACTCTTATTAATATCAATCTAACTCATATTATTAGCCATATTATGCTTATATGATCAATAGGACGACAATTACTACACTCAATACTCGTATTATTATCAATCTAACTCATATTATTAGCCATATTATGGTTATATGACCGATAGAACGACAATTACTATGCTTATTACACTCACTGTTATCAATCTAACTCATATTATTAACCATATTATGCAGATATGATCGATAGAACGACAATTACTATACTTATTACTCTTATTATTATCAATCTACCTCATATTATTTGCCATGTTATGCTTATATGATCGATAGGACGACAATTACTATACCTATTACTCTTATTATTATCAATGTAACTCATATTATTAGCCATATTATGCTTATATGATCGGTAGAACGATAATTACTATACTTATTACTCTTATTATTATCAATCTAACTCATATTATTAGCCATATTATGCTTATATGATCGATAGAACTACAATTACTATACTTATTACTCTTATTATTATCAATCTAACTGATATTATTAGCCATATTATGCTTATACGATCGATAGAACAACAATTACTATACTTATTACTCTTATTATTATCAATCTAACTCATATTATTAGCCATATTATGCTTATATGATCGATAGAACTACAATTACTATACTTATTACTCTTATTATTATCAATCTAACTGATATTATTAGCCATATTATGCTTATACGATCGATAGAACAACAATTACTATACTTATTACTCTTATTATTATCAGTCTAACTCATATTATTAGCCATATTATGCTTATACGATCGATAGAACGACAATTACTGTACTCATTACTCTTACTATTATCAATCTAACTCATATTATTAGCCATATTATGCTTATATGACCGATAGAACGACAATTACTTTACTTATTATTCTTATTTTTAACAATCTAACTCACATTATTAACCATATTATGCAGATTTTATCGATAGGACGACTATTACAGTACTTATTACTCTTATTATTATCAATTTAACTCATATTATTAGCCATATTATGCTTATATGAGCAATAGAACTACAATCACTATACTCATTACACTCACTATTATCAATCTAACTCATATTATTAACCATATTATGCAGATATGATCGATAGCACCGCATTCACTATACTTACTACTCTTATTATTGTCAATCTAACTCATATTATTAGCCATATTATGCTTAAATGATCGATAGAACGACAATTACTATTCTTATTACTCTTATTATTATCAATATAACTCATATTATTAGCCATATTATGCATATGTGATCGATAGAACGACAATTACTATACTTATCACTCTTATTATTGTCAATCAAACTCATATTATTAACCATATTATGCAGATATGATCGATAGGACGACAATTACTATACTCATTACTCTTATTATTATCAATCTAACTCATATTATTACCCATATTATGCTTATATGATCGATGGAACGACAAGTACTATACTTATTACACTCACTATTATCAATCTAACTCTTATTATTACCCATATTATGCTTATATGATCGATAGGGCGACAATTACTATACTTATTACTCTTATTGTCATCAATCTAACTCATATTATTAACCATATGATGCTTATATGATCGATAGAACTACAATTACTATACTTATTACACTCACTATTATCAATCTAACTCATATTATTAACCATATTATGCAGATATGAGCGATAGGACGACAAGTACTATACTTACTACTCCTATTATTGTCAATCTAACTCATATTATTAGCCATATTATGCTTACATGATCGGTAGAACGATAATTACTATACTTATTACTCTTATTATTATCAATCTAACTCATATTATTAGCCATATTATGCTTACACGATCGATAGAACGACAATTACTGTACTCATTACTCTTACTATTATCAATCTAACTCATATTATTACACATATTATGCTTATATGACCGATATAACGACAATTTCTATACTCATTACTCTTATTATTATCAATCTAACTCATACTATTAGCCATATTATGCTTATATGATCGATAGATCGACAATTTCTGTACTTATTACTCTTATTATTATGAACCTATCTCATATTATTAGCCATTCTATGCTTATATGATCGATAGAACGACAACTACTATACTTATTATTCTTATTTTTAACAATCTAACTCATATGATTAAACATATTATGCAGATTTTATCGATAGGACGACTATTACAGTACTTATTACTCTTATTATTATCAGTCTAACTCATATTATTAGCCATATTATGCTTATATGATCGATAGAACGACAATTACTATTCTTATTACTCTTATTATTATCAATATAACTCATATTATTAGCCATATTATGCATATGTGGTCGATGGAACGACAATTACTATACTTATCACTCTTATTATTGTCAATCAAACTCATATTATTAACCATATTATGCAGATATGATCGATAGGACGACAATTACTATACTTATTACTTTTATTATTATCAATCTAACTCATATTATTAGCCACATTATGCTTATATGACCGATAGAACGACAATTACTATACTCATTACTCTTATTATTATCAATCTAACTCATATTATTAGCCATATTATGCTTATATGATCGATAGAACTACAATTACTATACTTATTACTCTTATTATTATCAATCTAACTCATATTATTAGCCATATTATGCTTATACGATCGATAGAACGACAATTACTATACTTTTTACTCTTATTATTATCAATCTAACTGATATTATTAGCCATATTATGCTTATACGATCGATAGAACAACAATTACTATACTTATTACTTTTATTATTATCAGTCTAACTCATATTATTAGCCATATTATGCTTATACGATCGATAGAACGACAATTACTGTACTCATTACTCTTACTATTATCAATCTAACTCATATTATTAGCCATATTATGCTTATATGACCGATAGAACGACAATTACTATACTCATTACTCTTATTATTATCAATCTAACTCATATTATTAGCCATATTATGCTTATATGATCGATAGATCGACAATTTCTGTACTTATTACTCTTATTATTATGAACCTATCTCATATTATTAGCCATTCTATGCATATATGATCGATAGAACGACAATTACTATACTTATTATTCTTATTTTTAACAATCTAACTCATATTATTAACCATATTATGCAGATTTTATCGATAGGACGACTATTACAGTACTTATTACTCTTATTATTATCAATTTAACTCATATTATTAGCCATATTATGCTTATATGAGCAATAGAACTACAATCACTATACTCATTACACTCACTATTATCAATCTAACTCATATTATTCACCATATTATGCAGATATGATCGATAGCACGACATTCACTATACTTACTACTCTTATTATTGTCAATCTAACTCATATTATTAGCCATATTATGCTTAAATGATCGATAGAACGACAATTACTATTCTTATTACTCTTATTATTATCAATATAACTCATATTATTAGCCATATTATGCATATGTGATCGATGGAACGACAATTACTATACTTATCACTCTTATTATTGTCAATCAAACTCATATTATTAACCATATTATGCAGATATGATCGATAGGACGACAATTACTATACTTATTACTCTTATTATTATCAATCTAACTCATATTATTAGCCATATTATGCTTATATGACCGATAGAACGACAATTACTATACTCATTACTCTTATTATTATCAATCTAACTCATATTATTAGCCATAATATGCTTATATGATCGATAGAACTACAATTACTATACTTATTACTCTTATTATTATCAATCTAACTCATATTATTAGCCATATTATGCTTATACGATCGATAGAACGACAATTACTATACTTTTTACTCTTATTATTATCAATCTAACTGATATTATTAGCCATATTATGCTTATATGATCGATAGATCGACAATTTCTGTACTTATTACTCTTATTATTATGAACCTATCTCATATTATTAGCCATTCTATGCTTATATGATCGATAGAACGACAATTACTATACTTATTATTCTTATTTTTAACAATCTAAGTCATATTATTAACCATATTATGCAGATTTTATCGATAGGACGACTATTACAGTACTTATTACTCTTATTATTATCAATTTAACTCATATTATTAGCCATATTATGCTTATATGATCGATAGAACTACAATTGCTATACTTATTACTCTTATTATTATCAATCTAACTCATATTATTAGCCATATTATGCTTATACGATCGATAGAACGACAATTACTATACTTTTTACTCTTATTATTATCAATCTAACTGATATTATTAGCCATATTATGCTTATACGATCGATAGATCGACAATTTCTGTACTTATTACTCTTATTATTATGAACCTATCTCATATTATTAGCCATTCTATGCATATATGATCGATAGAACGACAATTACTATACTTATTATTCTTATTTTTAACAATCTAACTCATATTATTAACCATATTATGCAGATTTTATCGATAGGACGACTATTACAGTACTTATTACTCTTATTATTATCAATTTAACTCATATTATTAGCCATATTATGCTTATATGAGCAATAGAACTACAATCACTATACTCATTACACTCACTATTATCAATCTAACTCATATTATTCACCATATTATGCAGATATGATCGATAGCACGACATTCACTATACTTACTACTCTTATTATTGTCAATCTAACTCATATTATTAGCCATATTATGCTTAAATGATCGATAGAACGACAATTACTATTCTTATTACTCTTATTATTATCAATATAACTCATATTATTAGCCATATTATGCATATGTGATCGATGGAACGACAATTACTATACTTATCACTCTTATTATTGTCAATCAAACTCATATTATTAACCATATTATGCAGATATGATCGATAGGACGACAATTACTATACTTATTACTCTTATTATTATCAATCTAACTCATATTATTAGCCATATTATGCTTATATGACCGATAGAACGACAATTACTGTACTCATTACTCTTATTATTATCAATCTAACTCATATTATTAGCCATAATATGCTTATATGATCGATAGAACTACAATTACTATACTTATTACTCTTATTATTATCAATCTAACTTATGTTATTAGCCATATTATGCTTATACGATCGATAGAACGACAATTACTATACTTTTTACTCTTATTATTATCAATCTAACTGATATTATTAGCCATATTATGCTTATATGATCGATAGATCGACAATTTCTGTACTTATTACTCTTATTATTATGAACCTATCTCATATTATTAGCCATTCTATGCTTATATGATCGATAGAACGACAATTACTATACTTATTATTCTTATTTTTAACAATCTAAGTCATATTATTAACCATATTATGCAGATTTTATCGATAGGACGACTATTACAGTACTTATTACTCTTATTATTATCAATTTAACTCATATTATTAGCCATATTATGCTTATATGATCGATAGAACTACAATTGCTATACTTATTACTCTTATTATTATCAATCTAACTCATATTATTAGCCATATTATGCTTATACGATCGATAGAACGACAATTACTATACTTTTTACTCTTATTATTATCAATCTAACTGATATTATTAGCCATATTATGCTTATACGATCGATAGAACAACAATTACTATACTTATTACTTTTATTATTATCAGTCTAACTCATATTATTAGCCATATTATGCTTATACGATCGATAGAACGACAATTACTGTACTCATTACTCTTACTATTATCAATCTAACTCATATTATTAGCCATATTATGCTTATATGACCGATAGAACGACAATTACTATACTCATTACTCTTATTATTATCAATCTAACTCATATTATTAGCCATATTATGCTTATATGATCGATAGATCGACAATTTCTGTACTTATTACTCTTATTATTATGAACCTATCTCATATTATTAGCCATTCTATGCATATATGATCGATAGAACGACAATTACTATACTTATTATTCTTATTTTTAACAATCTAACTCATATTATTAACCATATTATGCAGATTTTATCGATAGGACGACTATTACAGTACTTATTACTCTTATTATTATCAATTTAACTCATATTATTAGCCATATTATGCTTATATGAGCAATAGAACTACAATCACTATACTCATTACACTCACTATTATCAATCTAACTCATATTATTCACCATATTATGCAGATATGATCGATAGCACGACATTCACTATACTTACTACTCTTATTATTGTCAATCTAACTCATATTATTAGCCATATTATGCTTAAATGATCGATAGAACGACAATTACTATTCTTATTACTCTTATTATTATCAATATAACTCATATTATTAGCCATATTATGCATATGTGATTGATAGAACGACAATTACTATACTTATCACTCTTATTATTGTCAATCAAACTCATATTATTAACCATATTATGCAGATATGATCGATAGGACGACAATTACTATACTCATTACTCTTATTATTATCAATCTAACTCATATTATTACCCATATTATGCTTATATGATCGATGGAACGACAATTACTTTACTTATTACACTCACTATTATCAATCTAACTCATATTATTAGCCATATTATGCTTATATGATCGATAGGGCGACAATTACTATACTTATTACTCTTATTATCATCAATCTAACTCATATTATTAGCCATATTATGCTTACATGATCGGTAGAACGATAATTACTACACTTATTACTCTTATTATTATCAATCTAACTCATATTATTAGCCACAATATGCTAATATGATCGATAGAACTACAACTACTATACTTATTACTCTTATTATTATCAATCTAACTCATATTATTAGCCATATTATGCTTATGTGATCGATAGAACTACAATTACTATACTTATTACTCTTATTATTATCAATCTAACTGATATTATTAGCCATATTATGCTTATACGATCGATAGAACAACAATTACTATACTTATTACTCTTATTATTATCAATATAACTCATATTATTAGTCATATTATGCTTATACGATCGATAGAACGACAATTACTATACTCATTACTCTTATTATTATCAATCTAACTCATATTATTAGCCATAATATGCTTATATGATCGATAGATCGACAGTTTCTGTACATATTACTCCTATTATTATGAACCTATCTCATATTATTAGCCATTCTATGCTTATATGATCGATAGAACGACAATTTCTATACTTATTACTCTTATTATTGTCAATCTAACTCATAATATTAACCGTATTATGCAGATATGATCGATAGGACGACAATTACTATACTTATTACTCTTATTATCATCAATCTAACTCATATTATTAACCATATTATGCTTATATGATCGATAGAACTACAATTACTATACTTATTACACTCACTATTATCAATCTTACTCATATTATAAGCCATATTATGCTTATGTGATCGATAAAACGACAATCACTATTCTTATTACTCTTATTATTATCAATCTAACGCATATTACAAGCCATATTATGCTTATGCGATCGATAGAACGACAATTTCTATACTTATTACTCTTATTATTATCAATCTAACTCATATTATTGGCCATATTATGCTTATATGATCGGTAGAACGATAATTACTATACTTATTACTCTTATTATTATCAATCTATCTCATATTATTAGCCATATTATGCTTATATGATCGATAGAACTACAATTACTATACTTATTACTCTTATTATTATCAATCTAACTGATATTATTAGCCATATTATGCTTATACGATCGATAGAACAACAATTACTCTACTTATTACTCTTATTATTATCAATATAACTCATATTATTAGTCATATTATGCTTATACGATCGATAGAACGACAATTACTGTACTCATTACTCTTACTATTATCAATCTAACTCATATTATTACACATATTATGCTTATATGACCGATATAACGACAATTTCTATACTCATTACTCTTATTATTATCAATATAACCCATACTATTAGCCATATTATGCTTATATGATCGATAGATCGACAATTTCTGTACTTATTACTCTTATTATCATCAATCTAACTCATATTATTAGCCATATTATGCTTACATGATCGGTAGAACGATAATTACTACACTTATTACTCTTATTATTATCAATCTAACTCATATTATTAGCCACAATATGCTAATATGATCGATAGAACTACAACTACTATACTTATTACTCTTATTATTATCAATCTAACTCATATTATTAGCCATATTATGCTTATGTGATCGATAGAACTACAATTACTATACTTATTACTCTTATTATTATCAATCTAACTGATATTATTAGCCATATTATGCTTATACGATCGATAGAACAACAATTACTATACTTATTACTCTTATTATTATCAATATAACTCATATTATTAGTCATATTATGCTTATACGATCGATAGAACGACAATTACTATACTCATTACTCTTATTATTATCAATCTAACTCATATTATTAGCCATAATATGCTTATATGATCGATAGATCGACAGTTTCTGTACATATTACTCCTATTATTATGAACCTATCTCATATTATTAGCCATTCTATGCTTATATGATCGATAGAACGACAATTTCTATACTTATTACTCTTATTATTGTCAATCTAACTCATAATATTAACCGTATTATGCAGATATGATCGATAGGACGACAATTACTATACTTATTACTCTTATTATCATCAATCTAACTCATATTATTAACCATATTATGCTTATATGATCGATAGAACTACAATTACTATACTTATTACACTCACTATTATCAATCTTACTCATATTATAAGCCATATTATGCTTATGTGATCGATAAAACGACAATCACTATTCTTATTACTCTTATTATTATCAATCTAACGCATATTACAAGCCATATTATGCTTATGCGATCGATAGAACGACAATTTCTATACTTATTACTCTTATTATTATCAATCTAACTCATATTATTGGCCATATTATGCTTATATGATCGGTAGAACGATAATTACTATACTTATTACTCTTATTATTATCAATCTATCTCATATTATTAGCCATATTATGCTTATATGATCGATAGAACTACAATTACTATACTTATTACTCTTATTATTATCAATCTAACTGATATTATTAGCCATATTATGCTTATACGATCGATAGAACAACAATTACTCTACTTATTACTCTTATTATTATCAATATAACTCATATTATTAGTCATATTATGCTTATACGATCGATAGAACGACAATTACTGTACTCATTACTCTTACTATTATCAATCTAACTCATATTATTACACATATTATGCTTATATGACCGATATAACGACAATTTCTATACTCATTACTCTTATTATTATCAATATAACCCATACTATTAGCCATATTATGCTTATATGATCGATAGATCGACAATTTCTGTACTTATTACTCTTATTATAATGAACCTATCTCATATTATTAGCCATTCTATGCTTATATGATCGATAGAACGACAACTACTATACTTATTACTCTTATTATTATCAATCTAACTCATATTATTAGCCACATTATGCTAATATGATCGATAGAGCTACAATTACTATACTTATTACTCTTATTATTATCAATCTAACTCATATTATTAGCCATATTATGCTTATGTGATCGATAGAACGACAATTACGATACTTATTACTCTTATTATTATCAATCTAACTCATATTATTAGCCATATTATGCTTATACGATCGATAGAACGACAATTACTATACTCATTACTCTTACTATTATCAATCTAACTCATATTATTAGCCATATTATGCTTATATGACCGTTAGAACGACAATTACTATACTCATTACTCTTATTATTATCAATCTAACTCATATTATTAGCCATAATATGCTTATGTGATCGATAGAACGACAATTACTATACTTATTACTCTTATTATTATCAATCTAACTCATATTATTAGCCATATTATGCTTATACAATCGATAGAACGACAATTACTATACTCATTACTCTTACTGTTATCAATCTAACTCATATTATTAGCCATATTATGCTTATATGACCGATAGAACGACAATTACTATACTCATTACTCGTATTATTATCAATCTAACGCATATTATTAGCCATATTATGCTTATATGATCGATAGATCGACAATTACTATACTTATTACTCCTATTATTCTGAACCTATCTCATATTATTAGCCATTCTATGCTTATATGATCGATAGAACGACAACTACTATACTTATTATTCTTATTTTTAACAATCTAACTCATATTATTAACCATATTATGCAGATATGATCGATAGGACGACAATTACTATACTTATTACTCTTATTATTATCAATCTACCTCATATTGTTAGCCATGTTATGCTTATATGATCGATAGAACGACAATTACTATACATATCACTCTTATTATTGTCAATCAAACTCATATTATTAACCATATTATGCAGATATGATCGATAGGACGACAATTACTATGCTTATTAC